>NC_142928.1:132848277-132868277 GCF_046866305.1 Octopus bimaculoides
GACTGGAGCAACGTAAAATGAAGTGTTATGCTCAAGAACACAACGCGTGAGCCTGTTCAGGAATCGAAGCCACAATCTTACGATCATGAGTCCAACACCCGTAACCAACTAAGCCGCGCGCTTCCACTGTACGTTTGAGTATATATACATTTATAGTTTTTCTATTGGTATATTCTCATGTACACACATGTACAACAGACAGAGAGAGAAGGAGAGAGACAGAAGGTGTGTGTGCGTGAGAGAGAGAGAGAGAGAAAGAGAGAGAGAGAGAGAGAGAGAGAGAGAGAGAAAGAAAGAGTTAGAGAGAGAAAGAAAGATTTAGAGGGAGAGAGAGAACGAGAGAGAAACATAGAAAGAAAGGAAAGAGGGTAATTATGTTTTTATATTTGTTTATTTTGTACCGTAAGGAGAAGGTGAGAAGAGAAATCGAAAGAATTTAAGCAATTAGTTAATTAATTTAGGTACTGAAACGGACAGCAACACAGATTTAAGTCAAAAAGGTATGAAGCACAAAATTATACTGATTTTATCAGATCCCCTTGTCGAAATTAAGGCAAATGTAAATAAATTTACGTAGACTACGATATTGTGCTACGTAAAAATAAAACACTTTACCTTTAGTTACAGATGGTCTCTTACGTCCGTTCAATATTATTATTAATCAATTAACTAAGTTTTCCTGAGAACTAGGCAATCCTTTTCTCTGTTTTCCATTAGGTCGCTTGTTTTAGACTTCGACAAAGTAATTTTTAACACAAGCAAGGAATGCTATCAAAATCATGTGTTGATATTCATAATTAATACATATCTTAATTAGAAATTATTATCGATTTCATTACTCAACCCAATTTTTTTCAATTTTCTCATGGCTTTTTCCAGGAGCCATAATTACGTGTGCGAATGGATGGCATATTCAATATATATATATAGACACGACGGGCTTCTTTCAGTTTCCGCTAACAAGTTCACTCACAGGGCTTTGATTGGCTCGAAGCTATTGTAGAAGACAGTTGCCCACGGTTCTACGCTGTGAGACTGAACCGTAAACCATTTGGTTGGGGAGTAAAGTTCTCATCTCACGGCCTCACCTGCGCCTATATATATATATATATACAGTTGAAATTTACAGAAAAACAAAAGACGAAGACAGGTGTATGAACAACAAGCAGGTGAATTAGTTTGATTCTCGGGAAAGTGAGAAAATCTTTTATGTTTCGAGCCTACGCTCTTCAACAGAAAGGTATGTGAGGAAATAAACAGAAAGAGAATTTTTAAAACTTGTGGATTTAGCGATCAATCATAGATAGATAGATAGATAGATAGATAGATAGATAGATAGATAGATAGATAATGTGTGAGTGTGTGTGTGTATGTATATAGGTATTTAATTTCGCGCATGCGCATTGTTAGTGTTTGATTTTGTTGACTATACAGTGGAGTAGAGTCCAATTGGGCACTGTCTGTGAGAAAAACAGCACCAAGACGCAATTCACTCTGCCAGAAATTTGGAAACGACATGCTGTACTACTTAGCATTCGCGCCGGAAGCTCCAATACAAACGTTTCAGAGTGTTTTGGTGTCAATCTGAGTGTTTGTCGTGTCCCGAAAACATGTACCGGGAGTGATAAAAATCAAACATCCAGTCAACATCATGGTGTTTGGCGTTATCACTAGTGAGGGCAACGTCATGCCTCCATGTTCCCACATGGCCTCACACTCAACATGGAAGCCTGCATCAAGTGCCTGGAGGAGATAGTGCTGCCCTAGAACAAGAGAGTAGCTGCTGGAAGACACTATGTCTGACAACAGGACTCTGCAGCATGCCATACAAGCAGGAGAACCCAGTCATTGCTGTCAGACAATGTCTGCGACCACATCACCCCTAACGTCTGGTCATCTAACGCCCCAGACTGCAACCCCATTGATTATTATGCGTGGGGCGCAGTTGAGCGAGAGACCAACAAAACTCCTTGTAACACCAAAGACGAACTGAAAGTAAAGATTATGGCAGCATTGACCAACTTAAACAAGGAGACCGTCCAGAAGAGTTGCAAGAGATTCCGAAGTCGTCTGGAGGCCATGGTTGAAGCCAATGGCGATTTTATTGAATAAATTTACTTGTTAGTATTTCAAGATATTCTTATGTACTTTTGTTAAATATATCAGTTAAAATGAGGTGTCAGTTTTATTTTCATTATTGAGTAATTTGGACGACAGTTTATTCACCGCACCCTGTATATATAAATATATATATATAATAAACAAAATTATGTATGTATGTATGCATGTATGTATGTATATATATATATATGTATGTATGCATGTATGTATGTATATATATATATATGTATATATATATATATATATATATATATATATATATATATATATATATATATACACACTATATATGTAATATATGTAGTAATATATATAGACACGGTAAAAGAGAGAGGGGTGGAGAGAGTGAAGGAGAGACAGAGGGGTGGAGAGAGTGAAGGAGAGACAGAGGGTGAGAGAGAGAGAGGCACCTTGAGCAAATGTCTTCATATGTGTTATATAATGAAATTGTACACCCTGCCCGGTAAAAAATGGTAGTAGCCAGACATTATAAATAGACCAGGAGCCGGCCGTCAAAAACAAAGTGGAAAGGTCAAGAGTACGTGTAGACTGTTGAAAGTCTTGTCTGTGTTGATATTGTTATTATACTGTGATACCGAGCGGACATTATATTGATCCAATCTTTTGAGAATAATAACACTGTACAACTGGGGTCGTACAGTGCCAGATAGAACCATTCTATCGACGACTTCGGAATATAATAATATCTGTCTGAGCAACCGCCGTCGTCAAAAGACAGATACAAGAGTGGTAAAAGACCGCTTTACAACAGTGGCGACGAGGAAAAACAAATTTACGCGGAGCAGGGGGGACGAACAACATTCACACGGAGAGATAAAACTAATTCACGTGGAAAATTAAATATCTCGACAAAAAAGAAACAAAAATCGTGTGGTGCAAACTTACGAAAATCATAAAATATAGAAGACTTGTTAGCTGGGATAGTTTAGTTGCAAAAACAGCAACAACAACAACAACTCAAGGAACAACGAGAACAACAACAAGGATTGCAGCAGCAAATGTGACACATAATGAAGTTGATGACCATTCCGGAGAATACATTTTCACCTAAACATGTGACAAATTCCATAAGAGAATTCAAATATGACCCCGGGGAAGAAGTAACCTTCGAGCCTTACTTTCGAATATTTCAATAAATCTTTGAAACAGAATGTCAGGATTGGACGGACGATATGAAAACGCGTCTAGTTTTAAGAAAAGTAGGGATAGCAGAGCATGAGAAGTATAGTAACTTCATATTGCCAAAAGAAGCGTCCGACATAAATTTCACCCACACAGTTGACATTTTGTGCAAAATGTTTAGTGAAAGGCTCACTGTTTAATACTAGATGGAAATGTTTAAACATAGAAAAGAACGAAGATGAAGACTTCACTACTTACACAGGCTGAGTCAACAAAGAATGTGAGAGATTTAGGCTAGAGATGCTTACTCCAGATTCTTTCAAGTGTTTCATTTTTGCACAAGGATTGACAGATAGAAGGGATGCAGAAATCCGAACGAATATTCTATCAAAATGGAAATTAACCAGTTTTTGACATTGCAGAAACTCTCGGAAGAGTGTGACGGATATTAAAATTAAGATATGACACGGAAGAAATTCAACGGAAAGAATGTTTCCTCATAAGACCAGTGCAAAAATGTCGGGAGACAATTAAAGTGTTACAAGAAAAACAGAAAAAATATTGGGATGTAGACCCATGTATGGCATGTGGGATGCACCTGAAAAAAGATTGTCTGTATAAAAAGCAGAGTGTTTTCACTGCGGGTCTACAGGACATATAAATCGCACTGCAAAACTAGAATGATAGGAAAATGGAACAAACAAGAAAAAACGTTTTATGCTGTTGTACTAAAACGAAAGCAAGGATTGCTATCAAAGAAAATTCAACACCTATTTTCAGGCTCAAACGGAACGTGCCATTTGCGGCGGTAGATTAGGTCATTAAAGAACTAGAAAGGTTGGAAAGCCTGAATATAATTGAAAAGATTGACCATGCAGACTGGGCAGCACCGGCGGTGTACGTACAAAAAAAAAAAAAAAGCTAAGAGTGTGCACAAACTTTTCAACCGAGTTAAACGATTGTTTACTCACACACATTTACCCACTTCCAAGCCCAGAAGAAGTTTTTGCTAAATTAAACAGAGAGAAATTTTTTTCGAAGTTAGACCTCTCAAAGGCGTACCTTCAAATTCAGTTAGAGGAAGATTGCACACATCTACTAAAAATCAACACTCACCGTGGATTGTACAAGTTCAGACGGCTGCCGTTTGGGATAAATGTGGCACCCGCCATATGCCAACAAATAATTGATGCGATGTTAAGTGATTGCGACTTCGCCATCGCATACCTAGATGACATTCTGATGGAGAGCGAGTCTTGGGTGCAACATGTCAAACACAAAGTATTCGAGAGAATAAGTGAATACGGACTAAAACTGACGGAAGAAAAATGCGAAGTTAGTAGTAGCCAATGAGTTTATCAAGCAGTATTGTTGCTGAAAGTCCGTTGACAAACTGCTTTGAATGTGTAGATGCAGTGGGATGGTGATTCTGCAACTGTGATTCAGGCCACGACAGACAGAGAGGATGCTCTTGAAGCCGAGAATTTGCATTTTCGGAGACAATATTTACATATCGCCTGAGGAAACACAATTAGATCTAATAATTTAGGAAAACGGTTGCATAATCAAGAACCTGCGTGTTTGGTAAACTGCGTTGCGTAGAAATAATTGTAGTGGTTGAAAATAAATGTCCAACCGTACTCCTTCTTGTTGACTCCAAATTTTTTCAGTTATACATACACACATACATTTACAAAAATGAATAATCTTTCAATTTAGTTACCCATGCATATAGATACCCGTCTGCTACCAAAACATACTCGTGTCTTTAGATGAGTAAATAAATGTCTGTAAATGTGTAATAAATGCCTTAGTTATCAAATATCAAGTGAAAGGATAAAATCAGTGAAAATGGCTGCAGTCTCGTCATACTTTGTTAAGAATCAAAACCTTAGAAATTATGCTGCCGTGGATCGCATATAACGTTGACATTTTACAGAAAAAAAAAAAGGAACAGAATTTCATTACAAAAAATATTATCTCAAAACTAAAAGTGTATAAAAGTAGTTTTTAATTCAAAACAAGAATAAAGAACAATTTTGAAATTAGTAAAAGTAACAAGGAGTTACAAATCAGGAACAATATTGTAAAAGAAACTCAAAAACGTAACGAGTAACAATATTGTTAATGTAACAATATACATTATAACAAACGTATATACAATTATGTACATGTATTGCAGGAGATTGATATTACAATGTCTACTAGGTTGCCGTAATCATAAGATAGACTTTGTGTCCTCCAGAATGTTGTTATGGCCATGTAATGGATGTTAGAATTTCCACAATGTATGTATGATCACAAGACAGATCTTATAGTCACTACAGTGTAGTTAAGATTCGAAGAAGGGTGCTACAAGTTCACCAGATATGATTATGATCACGAAACGATGTTAATGTCTGTACACTGTAGTTAAGATCACGAAATGTTATAGTCTCTACAATGCAGTAATGATCCCGAAATGATGTTGCAGTTATTACAGTGTAGTTATGACCACAAAATAGATGTTATAGACCCCACAATATACATATGATCAGAAAAAGCGTGCTATAGTTTTTGAAATATAGTTATGATCCAGTAAGGGATGTTATAGTCGTTACAGTGTGGTTACCCTTACGAAACAGATTCTAGAATATGATAATTACCACGAAATTATGTCATAGTCTCAACGATATAATCATGATCATGTATTAGATGTTATAGTCTCTACAATGCAGCAGTGATCACGGAAGATGTTATAGTTTACAATGTAGTTCTGATCACGAAAGATGTTACTGTCCCTACAATGCAGTTATGATCACGAAAGATGTTATAGTCTCTACACTGTAATTCTACTCACATGATGTATGCTATAGACTACAATTTGACGCGATGATTATGTGATGAATGCTATTGTAACCACAATGTTTTTTATGGCCACAAATGGAGGTTTTACTCTTGACAGTGTATTTATAGTTGTAGGCTGGTTGTTACAGTGTGTACTGTATTGTTGTTGTGATCAAGATCTAGTTAGTATATAGTCTCTACTGCAATACTGAGTTCAGGGGATTGTTGTTATTGTCTCTACTGCAAAACAGATCTGGGCTTCGTTGATGTTATCTCTACTGTAAAACTGAGATCTGGACTCGTTGTCGGTATCTTTACTGTATATTTAAAATTAGGACGTAGTTGTTATTAACTCAAGTGCAATATTAAGATTAAGATCGCTGTCCCAACGTGTTGATGTTAGCTGGAGAATGAGCTAACATAATAGAGTAGCAGTAGAAATTATTTTTTTAACACATGATAGTTATATATTGTTTCTGTCGTTATAGATGGAAGCTGGTTTCATAAAATGTCATCATGATGTTGGTAGCCGAATCCCGGTTCTTCATATATGTAAATTTTGTCATTCAGAGGCATGAGATATTTCAAAAAGATTCCAAGATACTCCTTAGCAGCTGGCTCATATAGTGACCGCATCCTGCAGTAGATTGGTGCTGAAAATACTATGAAATTATATTTTAGAAAAGATCATCGTTTATGATAGATCACCATGTTATATTTATCTGACGCTAGCTGTTTATGAAATGAGTCAATGTTATTATTCAGAGACATTGGCAGTTCTGCATAATCACTGCGGAAACTGAGTGTCTGTTGTCTCCATGTCATTATAACATACAACTAGGCGGTGTAAGTAATATTGTCTTCACCATTGACGAGAGTAGCTGGGCGTTATTGTTACTATATTCTCAATGTTATTGTGAACAATGCTGAGCATGAGAAGTAGTTTTCCTGTTGTTGCTAATAGGTGTTGAGTATTAGAATTGGAATATCCATGTTATTGTGAACAACAGCTGGTTATATTATTTGTAGTCTTTATGTTATTGATAACAGTAGCTATGTTTCGTTGTAGCTAAGTTAATTTTAGCAAAAGGCCGATGTTATATATGCGGTATATAAATCAAGAATAGATGTAAGTTTTGTACATATGATCTTCAGTATAACAGAGGTGTTATATACAGCCTCCATATTAATGTAGAAACAATTTGTGCTACTGTATTATCAGTGAAGTTCTTTTAGAGCACAAACCAATTGCTTATATATATATATATTCATTATATACCGACAATTTGTCAGTTACCGATGGAGTTAGATGAATAATATACACGATGTGATTGGTAATAAAACATTCTGTTATATTAAGTTGATATGAATCTGTATGTTCATTGTGTTCTACTGTTCTATATTTAAGAGATGAGAAATTATGTACATTATTTACATTTGACGGGTATTTGTCCTCATCTTGTTTGTTGTTAACACAACGTTTCGGCTGATATACCCTCAAGCCTTCATCAGGTGTCTTGGGGAAATTTCGAACCTGGGTTCTCATTCCAAAGGTATTTTTCGATGTTGTTGTTGTTGTTGTTCTTCTTCTTCTTCTTCTTCTTCTTCTTCTTCTTCTTCTTCTTCTTCTTTTTCTTCTTCTTCTTCTTCTTCTTCTTCTTGTTCTTCTTCTTCTTTTTCTTTTTCTTTTTCTTTTTCTTTTTCTTCTTCTTCTTCTTCTTCTTCTTCTTATTATTATTATTGTTGTTGTTGTTGTTGTTGTTGTTGTTGTTGTTGTTATTATTATTATTATTATTATTATTATTATTCAGTTGTCTTAATAGTTATTATATAAACACTGATTTATTAGTGAAATCTGAAACCAAGATAAAAACAAAAATCATGAATGAGGAAAATGAAAAAAAAAATCGTAATTTTTAAATACTTAAATTATCATAATATTAATTTTATAATTTACATATTTTCTAACAGTAGAAAGATCCGGTTTTACTCGGGGTAAATATTTCGTAAAGGACCCGTTCGTACCGAAGTGTGAAATATTTTGTTTCCACGAGTTTTTTCGGGTGCATTCAACATATCTGACCTCCAAATCTGCTGCAAGCCACTTTTTTCCGGAAAAGAAAGTGTGGAGGAGACCTCGGAGTTTCCCACCAACGGAGTTTTGTTTCGTGGTTTTTTGCTTTTCTTTTTCCAGGTTCAACGAATGTGACGCGTAAACAGCTCCTTTCCTCAGAAAAGGAAAGATTTGGCTGCTATTTCTAGCACGGCCTACTACCACGTAACAGCTATTTGCGATAAAGGACCCGCCGATATTTCGCTGTGAAATAATCTCCCCCTACTACTTTCTTTTCCGGATAAAAGTGGCTTGCGGCGGATTTGGAGGTCAGATACGTTGAATGCACTCGAAAAAACTTGAAAAAAGTTATTTCACACCGGGGTACGAATGGGTCCTTTACGAAATATTTACCCATGGTTATTTACTGATACACAAACAAACCGGTACTGAAGATTGTAAACAATGAAAGAAGCTGTAATAATGTTTTTATTGTTACCAGAAATCCTTACAACATGGTTATTTACTGATACACAAATACACTGGTACAGCGGTTTTGTTTGAACCGTCAGACTTTCTAACATTTTGTTTATGTGTTGGTTTACACAAATATACCGGTACAGAAGATTGTAAACAATGAAAGTAGCTGTAATAATTTTTTTTTTGTACCAGACGTCAATACAACGGTAAACGCCAGACATAATGGTCGACAGAATGAAGAGAGAATGATAGAGATGTGACGTCGTCGTCTTGGTGATATAAAATGTTCTTTACTATCTCGTACGTAACGAATCCGCCAACACACACACTCACACATACATACGCACTCATATACAAAATGTGACGTCGTCGTCGTCGTGGTATAAAATGTCCGTTACTATAGTTGACTATAGAAAGATTATTTTCGAGAAAATGTTATATTGTTTCAATCCAAATGAAAATACAAATTACATGATGACATTCGCGGGGCGTAATATTATTATCTTGTAAAATTTGACTTGATTTGGTGGAGCCGTTTGACAAAGCATAGGGAACAAACAGACAGACAAAGAATTTTATATAGAGAGAGATTTAAATTCTTATAAATATTTTAGATTTGTTAAACTATTTATTTTTCGTGTTTGCGAGTGTGCGTTTTTTTTCTGTTATTTTTATAGAATTGTGATTGAAATTTGTGCGTGTATGGGATTGTCATATAAATAATATGTAATAAATTATACGTCATTTCCTCCATGTCAAATGAATATGTACTGCGAGCGGCAAGGCAGAAATAGTACTATATTCTCAGCTTTGTTCACGCTGTCATCATTATTCTCGCATTTCATCTCTCAGTTGTTGTTGTTGTTATTACTATTACTATTATTATTATTATTATTATTATTATTATTATTATTATTATTACAATTGTCATCTCAATTTACTTGATAGTTCATTCACCTGTTATCGTTTTATGTCATTGCTACATTTTTCTTATAACTGCTGTCAGCTTTTACACATTCAGTCTTATATATAGTAGCTATCAAATACTTTATTGCATTAAACCTCCTGTATTCTATAACTTGAGCTATTTTCTTTCATCTCTTGTATTTGTAAACATTTATTTAAGTCTAGTGTAAATTATATTCCCTCAACGTTTCAATGTATCACTTGACTGCGCTAAAATCCTCCCTACATGATGTTCCTGAAAATCGTAGACGATTTCAGTTCTTTCAACATCAGACAACTTTGTCTAGTTGATCCAGGTATATTTTACAGTCACGGCTTGCATCATATCAACAAGTCATGGATGTTCCTTCTTGATCTAATATCATCATATAATAGCTTCCTCTACAATTTACTACACTAGTGGATTCTAAACCAATCGTAACTTTGGAGAATGAGAATCCCATTTTCATGAGCTTTCTGTAGCCCACACTGGTTCGCAGCGAGTCCATCAGCTTGTCTCTGAACTGCTGCTCCACTAGTTTCTGATATTTAGAGAGCATTATCAACAACATGTAGCCCCATTATAAACACTACAATTCAATCAAAATACAATATTTACGGCAGAATCTGAGATTCCTCAAAAAAAGTACTATAAAGGGATCACTGGCGATTCGGTGAATTAAACATCAAAGGTGTTTTGCCCCACGCAGAAACTGCAGGAACTACTCAGAGGTTTTGCAAGATTTAATTCCATTGCTATCCTGGAAACTTTTCCGTATTGTCAGTAGGTATCTTAGGGTCACAAGCGTTTCGCCCCTTAGTCTATACGCTTTACCTGTGTGGGACATGAAGGATTGAGTTAACCTTCACTTACGGAAAGGTTCCACTTGCTCTCTCTTAACCATAGGCAACTTGAGCTAGTTTCAGCTGCTGTGCCTATTTCTTCGAAGGATTTCTTCAGTTGTCTAGGATCCCGATCTATCTTCTTCAGGAAATGATTAAGCCAAAACTTGACAAGGGCTTCGTCCGTCGACTAAAGCCTGATATTTCGATTTCTTTACCGTGTGCGAAGTATCGAGCCTTTTCCTCTCCGGGTACTGCAACCCCGATCATTGTTTTTGTATTCCAAAATAGCAGGAATATGTCTGGTCGGAGTGATGTTATCATTATCTCTTCTGGGAAGACAAGACTGCTTCTTAGGTCCACTTGCACCTCCCAGTCTAAAACTGGACGCAAAATATAAATTGAGTCCCCTTTCGTTGCTTTCGCCTTGCGAGCCCTGTCATCTTCTTCTAGGAATTTGGTATTTCTTGGTGGTTGTGGTGGTGGTGGTGGTGGTGGTGGCTGGTGTTTATTAACCTTAACCCTTTGCATGTCTGTCCACTAGGTGATTTCTAGAAAGAGCCTTGTCATGTTTCTTCTTGTATCAGTATCCTAGTGCATCCGGTCAAAATATGGTTCAGAGTGCAAATAGTTGCTCCGCACTTCTTTTAGGATGGGACTTTTTCCTTACTCCATATGTTGAGGGTGTTTGGAGTTGGCAAGAGGTTAGTGACAGCACAAAGAAAGAAGAACAATCTTCCCTGGTCAAGTCTCCAATGGACGTTCAAGTGTCCACGACACCTATTGACCCTAGTGGGCAATCCTTACTGCCTTCATTCGGTGATCCCCCTCAGTTGAATCACAGATACTTTGTACTGTGAGCTCGCTTGCTCCTGGTATTGGTACTTTTCCATATCTTGGTGCTGTAATTGCCAAGTCCTAGCCGTTCTTGACAGTATGTCGCTGCTTCTTTCACAGTTTCCTGGTGTGTCCATTTTCTGCCACATTATGGTCTTGTTGGTGTATCAGAAGGAAAATGGTGATTGCTCTTGCCTTTGTGGCTTTCAATCCACCACTGATAAAAATTGCTAGGCGGAGCTTAGAGGTCTTGCCGTACAGATTGACTAAGCTGAAATTTAGGAGTACGCCCAGCCACCTTCACACAAACTTACTGCACAGCATTTACTCTGCCTCTACTCGAGTCATGGAAAAGTCTAAAGCAAAAATAGCTTCTGCAGTCTGAGTATGATACCATAGTTGAAGCACCATACTTTGAACTTTCCAAGTAGCTGGCTTTTACTAACTGCCCTTAGCCATATGCCTAGTTGGGTTTTGGGTGTCTTCAGCATTGCTAATATCGTTAGGAGTATGATCATAGCTTTGACCATATGACCATCTTTTCCAGCGAGCTCAATGCCCGCCTTGTCTCTTCGATTGATGGTGTCGTAATCGTCATGTCGTCCATGAACATCCTGCAAACTGGATTTCCTGTGCTTCAACAGTTTTGGGACCCCTCGACTACTTCCCTCTTACATCTAGCAATAGGTTCATGGCCACCACAAACAGCACTATAGAAATTATGCATCCTATCATAATGCTTTTGCCAATTACTGTTATTTACTGGGGAAATTTCCCATGGTGAACCTCATTCTCATTGAATCCATGTTGGACATTATGAGTCTGACCCCTTCCGTTGGTACTTGGTAGTATACGATACATTTTGAAGAAGCTGGTGAGGCACGCTTGACAAGACCCAACCATACAACTGTGAGTGAGTTCTTGTTCCTCCTTACTTCTTCCATGACATGATTGATTGCTGTTGTGTGATCGAGGCATCTGCACTAGCTTGGGACCCCCTCTTTTCTGGACACTCGTGTCGATGTACTCGTTGACCAGAGATATGATGTTAACGTTTTGGTAATGATGCCCCCAAAATAGCTTCACCTCAGCGTCCAAGAGAGAGATCTCTAGAAACTGTTGAAATCTTGCAGGGTTTTCTTCTTTGGGACAAAACAGCCTTCAGTGAGTGTCTTGCTAGCCTCCGTAGCAATAGTGGGCATATGGCCCTGGAGCAGAACCTGCACGAGCTTTTGCCACCACTGCCCTCACTTCATCGAAAGTGAAGTATATCATGTCGAAGTGAGTGTAGTGTTTGAGCATTGGCAGTGGAATGGGACAATCTCCTAATGGAATTCTCTTCTGGGGACACCATTCACTGCTGCTACTCTGCTCTCCACATCTTCTTTCGAGCATATTAACCGGCCACTTTTTTTTAACTTTCTGGGAAGGAAAGGAGTTGCAAAAAAAAAAAAACTCCTTCCTTTGCCTTCGTTTCTCTCTCTGTTATTCACGAAGTGACTATGCCCTGCGAAGCCGGGTCAGGTTTCTTCGTAACTCCTTGGTACGTTGGTTTAAAACCATTTTCCTTTCGTCGTCATCTTGTTTCGACGTTTTCTTCGGTTGCCTTAGCTCTTTTTTCAACGCTGCCATCTTACACTACCTCCTTGTAGGACCGTTCTGCTTGTTACTTTTACAAGATATCGTGGTATCTCACTTGCGTCATGGTTCTTATATTCCTGGAAGCATTGCCCTTCAGAATGATGCCCGGGGTGTTGTCCAAACATACACTATCTTGTCTTGATGTTGTAAAACGTTCATTCCAAACAACAATTATATTTATACAGTACCACACAAAATGTGGGGGGGTCTCTGGAATGCAGTTATCGCAAGTGTATAATTCATTTCTTAATAGACGAAAAGACGGTAACGTACACGTGGCGTGGCAGTCATCAGACACCGTAAACGCGATACCTCATTCCGGAATATTCTTACAAATTCCGGATGATAGTTACTAGAAAATCCTTTATAGTACCGACCGAACGAATCTTTCTTCAATGGTTGATTACTTATTTCTCCTAATTTTCTCGATAGAAAATCTGAAACTTTTATGTCTAATACTGCCCGGTATTCTTGTTGTTTTAGTGTGTGTGTGTGTGTGTGTGTGTGTGTGTGTGTGTGTGTGTGTGTGTGTGTGTGTGTGTGTGTGTGTGTGTGCGTGTGTTGTGAATCTGTAATATGCAGTCTTTGTTGGTATGTGGTTGTTGTAACGTAATATAAATTAATATAAACATTGCACGTTAACTCCACCATGTCTAATTCATTATTCAAGACAGAATTGCAGCAGTTTTGCTCACACTGTCATCATTTCCCGATTTCCGTCTCTATGTGTCTGTAGATTTCAGGACTGGAAAAGAAAATATTTTTTCTCTTTGGCCGAGGAATACATTTTACATTTGAAATGAAATTCTGACATTCATGTTCTAGGAAACAAAATAATCAACGGATTATAAATTTTCTTATCGTTCACGCTAAATTCGTATAATGTGTCAGTCTTGTTTTAACTCTTATCCTCTCATCTCACATTTGCGTGCTTCTTTACTGCTGCTATATGTTTTCTCCCTATCAGCCGTTTATATAATAATGAATGGTTCTTCTTGCATTTCATTCTATCTATAACACTGTGTAACACAATTTTTGTCCTTGGTTAGCAACTGTTATTTTCTATTTGCTTACCCTTAGAGAATATGAAAAACGGTTAATAATTCCTTCAAACTTTGCTTTTGTTACATTTATTCAAGCCCCAAAAAATCCCTCTCGATATTATGATACTCCCTCACTACACCTGCCCATGACCAGAGATGCACATATTGTCAGCAACTAAGCGACACGCTCAATTGGTTATGGTCAAACAACTGACAAGCAAATCTGTGGTATTGAGCAGAATATTTACTATAACGATATTTCTGCTTCGGCGTCTCAGCACTGAATCTGTCTGAAATGTAATGGAAAATAGGTCAGTTTCAAAGCATTGATGTCCAGGTCAAAAAAGCAAAGTTTGAAGAAAATAATAGTCATTTCTTCTGATTTCTAGATGAAAACAAATAGGAAATAACACTTACTGACCAAAGACAAAAGAATAAAATTTAAAAATTTTGTTACACTGTATTATTCTTTCATGTATTGCTAAAATTGTTCTCCGTAATATTTACCAATATTCCTTGCACACATATTTTATGCTCTCGTGTTATTTAGTCTAAATAGTATATGTTCAAAATACTTACTGTTTACTTATGTCCGTTTCTCCAGCGAATGCTTTTCACGAAAGCATCACTTTTGTTATTTTTTATACGGTATTGAAAATTATCTTTGTTTGGGCGGTAGAATGTATTTCTACTGTTAACATATACCACAGCTGGGTTATTTTTCTGGATTTCAACAGGTGAATTAGTGCAATTTTCGCGACTGAATAAGCGGCGTACGTGGTTGAAAAATTTCCTAATTCTACCTGGCATTATTCAAGTAAAAATTATGTTATGTGTCTTGCAAACAACTTGCACATGCAAGTGCTACCAGTCAAGAACTCCGCATACCGGAAGCCAGCAAGTGTATGGGGTCATCAGGAGAGAACGCGCGCCGTTTCGAGGCCTACCTCTCGACGGCATCAATGCGCACCGGCCCCGCCCTCACTGATATGAGGCCTCGCTTGCTAGATCAACTGATTATTAAAACAAAGCTCAATATTTCTCTAGCCATCGCTCATCGTCTCTTTTTAACCAAATCCAGTGGCTAGCTTTCTCCACTGTAGTTTGGATATCGGTAATGGTGGTATTTACCTTACGATGAGTTAGGCCTAACGATAACAGCAGTCGTTTCACACTGTTTCCTACAAATCCTCTACATTCGACTTCGATTGGAAAATGCTCCGCTTTCCAGCCTGCGTCTTCACATTTCTCGAGGAGGTTTTCATAACGGTCCATCTTTCGAGCCCGCGCGGCGTCCATATTATCTTCATGAGGAACCGTTAACTCAACTAGATTTACAATTTTTCTTCTTTCACACCACATTAAAATGTCAGGTTTTTCCATAACTGGGATGGGAAAGAATGCCTGGCACCCAGGCAAATCTGCAGTCACTTCCCAATAGTCGTTCCACTTTTCATGTCTCACAGGAAGTTTCTTGTTCTTTTTCTTGAAACGAATCCGCTGACCTGAGCGAACGAAGGTAATAAAATCTTTAGATGGTTCTTTCAACGGTTTTTCTCAGTGTTGTTGAGATGAATTTGGTTCTTCATAGCATTAAGATAACCTTCAGGACCAAGTTGTGTCTCCATGTATATCTATTCAATGCTAAGGAACAGTTGGAAAGAATATGTTTCAGTGTTCCGACCTTTCCGCATTTGCATATGTCATTCTCTGAGACGTTCCATCTTACGAGATTCCTAGGTGACGGCAAAATATCATAGGATGAACGAATCAGAAAACTTAGCCGAGATGTCGTCCACTTCCATATTTCATCCCAACGTATTTTCCTCTCAACAACATGTTCTTCCCACCTCTTTATCTGTCCTTGTTGACTACATCGGATCAAATGAAGCTCTCTTCTCTCTGCTTCTCTTGTTTTGACGCTGTTGCTAACAACAGATCTGCGTTCGCTCCGCATCATATCTGCAAACGGTTTGAACTGATTTGCGCCAAAACCAAGTCCTCTCCGATGGTTCTGTGTTGCACCCACCATATCTCTGTGTATAAGAGAAGACAAGATGTCATCAGTCTCTGCTTCTGCTTTCCACTTCCTGGCTGTTTTCACCTCTGGTGGGTTCTGCCTGATTTCCGTATCCTTCGATTCTTTCAGCATCATCACCGTCCGTATCTTCCCTAGTTTGTATATTTCGACTATTGATGCTAGTGGTAACTGCAACGAACGTCTTTTACAATAAAGAGCTGAACTGTTCAACATCCGAGGTAGGCCTAGCCACTTTCTAATGAACACATTACATTTTTGTTCAATGATTTGAACTCGTGACAAGGCTACCTCGTATATTAAGAGTGGCCACGAAAGTCGCGGGAACAAACCGAACTGCAAGCACCAAATTTTATAGTTACCTGGTAACTTCGAGTTATCAATCGCTGATAATCCAACTTCGGCTTGTTTCATGATTTCCATTCCGCGACTTCTATCTGACAATGTTCCAGCGTATACACGCCCCAAGCTCTTGACGGGTTCTTCTTTGACTGTTGGAATGCTTTCTTCAGCTATTCGAAACTTGAATTCTTTCTGCACTCCCTTAACAAATGTCAGACTACGCGACTTCTTTTGCTCTAAACCGCATCCTAGACCACCTCACAAGTTCGTCTAGTCTCAAGAGGGCATTCTGCATGACTTGTTTATCTGTAGCTAGAAGTGTCACGTCATCCATGAAGGCTTTCTTAGGCGATTGTACATGGGCGATTTGTACCGAAAAATCCACCGCTTTCAAAATCAACTCCATGACTAAGATAAACCACGTGACAGATATTGTACAGCCAGCAGCAATACCAATCTCCAATCGGTGCCAATCTGTTGTAAAATTTCCAGCTGTAAACCTCATTTCGAAACTGTCATAGTACATCCTCATTATTTTGATCACTTTGTCTGGAATGTGGAAGTGGTCCATGGCTCTTATCAGTAATTCGTGTGGCACTGAGCCATATGCATTAGCTAGGTCAAGCCATACCACGTTCAAACTTCTCTTTTTCTGCTTGGCATCCTGGATCGCTTTCCAAATCGAAAAACAATGTTCAACGCATCCAGGGATCCCGGGGATTCCAGCCTTTTGAACAGACTCATCAACATACCCGTTATTTTGTAAATATGTTACTGTTCTCCTGGAAAGAATTCCCATAAAGATCTTGCATTCCACATTCAATAAGGATATCGGCCTAAACTGTTTTAAAGTCTTTGCATTGGCCTCTTTCGGCAGGTAGATACCTTCTGCCTTACACCAGTCTTTTACCAGAGTCTCTTCGCGCCACAGTTGTCGGAGTAGGACAAAGAGCTTCTTTCGCAGACGATTGCAATATTTATAGACTTTATATGAGACGCCATCACTTCCTGGGGCACTCTTTGCTCTCGCTTTTCTTACGAAATCATTCACCTCTCTCTCCATGATGTCCCCAATTTGGAATTTGATATCAGGTTCTGAGAGATGATTTAGCCCATGTAAAGGTGGCAGTGGCTGGTTACGGTGCGGATCGCTGTATGTTTCTTTGACATGAGCATCCAGTTCTTCTTTCGTGCACGATAAAGAACCGCTCTTCGGTTCAGTGAACAACTTCTTAGTAAACCCGTACGGGTCCTTCAGAAACTGTCCCCGAGTCCTTTTACTCTCCTTTCGACGCTCATATCGGCGGATATGTCGTTGCACATAACGACATTTCCTTTTCAAATCGTCATACAGCAGCGTCACTGAAAGAAGGGAAGAGAAAATATGCCATTGTTGATTCTGACATAAAATTAGAAAGTGGGTGAATTGGCAGAGTCGCTATAACATAGGCTGGAATAATTTTTCTCTTATTTTCTCCAGTGAGTTCGAGTTCGAATTCCGGCGATACCATCTTTATATATATATATATATATATATATATATGAATCATATATATATATATATATATATCGATTAAAAAATTCATTTTAATATGGCAAAAGGCAATATTTGAATATTAACAGGTTTCTACTTCCTATATATATGTATATATACTTTCAGGCAACAAATTCACAAGGCTTTGGTCGGCCAGAGGCTACAGTAGAAGTCACTTGCCCGGCGTACAACGCAGTGGCACTGAACCCCAAACTACATGGTTGTTTAGCGAGCTTCTAAACTACCACTACATGTCTGCGCCTATCGAAGATTCTGGTCGAAGATTTTAAGTAAACGTGATTTGATAACAGTATACACAAATTTAATGTGAAACTGTAAAACAATAAATTATTTACATCTTGTATTATATTTGAAGCATAACATTAACTTTTGAAAGATACAATTTTAACTGAAGAATTCTAATAACTTAATTAAACTTTATGGAGACCCTGTACAGTATCTATGATCCAACCTGATTTCAGAACTATAAATAGTTGGTTTACATATCTATGAAAGATACAGCAAAGCTTTCCCGAAAATATATCTCTAAGAAGTTGAAGCAAACTAGAACAGTACATTGGTCAAGACAGCAACTTCGCATTCGAAAAGCAAGGTGAGGAACCTTTCGGTTATCATTTTCTATGTCTGTCTACCATTCCATTTTTAGTAACTTTGGCATAATCATCAGGACAGTATGACAGAAGACATACTGTATAATGTATAACGAAAATGAAAACAAAAACCACCTCAAGAGTTCACCTCGCAGCATTGATCCTCCTTGTAAATATTGTGCAGTCACGTCATCTTCAACAATGTAAACCATTAGACCCAATACGAACTGCTTCTGCTGTTATCTATCAAAAAATTGTTCTAGCAACTAGCTATGCCATTCAAAAACAACAGTATGTCCCATCAAAACGAACTGCTCTTGTTTTCAGATTTTAAAATGAAACATATACAAGAATGGAACAATTGGTGACATCTGAATAAGGCGCGATATATATTTATATATATTTTTTCATGTTTCTGGGGAAACAGGCAAAATGCTTTTTAATCAAACTAATTTTGGAAAAATTCGTTCACCTACATTGCTAATGTAGTGTCCTCAGCTAGCATTCTGAAATTTGCTCATATGCTGCAGGGATTTTAAAAAACCTCTCCATCCCGCATATCATGTTATTTTTGTAAAACATCTAAGGCAGGCGAGACTGAAAGAATGAGGCGAACACCCAATATCTTGTAGATTTACATTTGAAGCACTTGATCATACTTTACAATATCTTAAGAGTAATACTAACTCCATCAATTACACTTTGCTAGTCAACTTGATGAATTGAAAGAATGCCTCAAAGAATCCTATACTTGGAGACGAAATTGAAAACTTCATCTTTTTCTACCGATATGCGTGTTAATACAGATATCTCAGCATTCCAATTCCATTGGTCAACAGGCACCAGTTCAATCAAAATGTTATAAATTACTTCACACTGTAGTTGTAGTTAGCGGTGCTGATAATCCTCCAACATATTTTTTCCAGGTCTCTTGTCCATTGCTGTCCATCCTCACAATCGACAAGTGAAAATAGGAACACCCATTGTGCTGCACCAAAACTCTGTAACAGAACAGGTCTAATTGTCGAAACTTTTATGCTCCACGCATTCAAAGCTGCTATTATGACTGATAGTAAATGGAAAGGTGTTTTCATACCACGTATTCTCCTCATGCCATTAGATATGTCATTTCGGTTCAGATGCCCGCAGTTTCCACGGACAAAGTGTTGTCCTATGAAAGACAGCACGTCTCTGGCACAGTACTTCAGGTTTGTTGGATTTGTACTGAAACGATTATGTGTCAACCAGATCAGTACTATGCTCCATGCCCACATGTTGGCCCAAGCAGACAGTTTCAGAATACTAATCATAGGAGAAGGAATATTGTCTACATGAGAGCTATTGCGAATTAAAATACATAGCTGATAGAATTGCTTATGCTTTATGTATTGTATACAAATGTAGAATTGAAACAATATATGTAAGTGTGTGTGTGTGTGTAGATAGATAGATAGATAGATAGATAGATAGATAGATAGATAGATAGATAGATAGATAGAGGATTAACTTCATGCATTACATGCATCACAGTCCGATGATGGAT
>NC_142928.1:132873277-132878277 GCF_046866305.1 Octopus bimaculoides
AACAATGATGAAACGCGTTCTACCCGTGACCATCCAGTCGTTTTAGAGATATGTGTGACTATATTAAATACTGCACCCTTCCTTGTTTGAAAGCTGTTGTTGTTATTCTTTAGCTGTTGTTCTTCTTCATATTGATCTGTTGTGATCGAGCAAACATAAGGCCAAAGTCGTTACAGCCGTGATCATCCTGCCTTTTTGGGCTAGTTGTGAAGAGGACAAAAAAAATATTGCCGGAAAATCGTCGGAAGCCGATGAGAAAACGAGCCGTTACGTTTGGGTCAAATGCGAGGACGAGCGGCGCAGCATGAGCGAGCTTTGAGAATGATAGAAACATCTGGCTCAGAGTCGCAACGTCTGTCTCAACAAAACTCGCGTTGTTGTGTGGGAGTTTTGCTGCCTGAATCGGTGGGTGACTCCAAGCAGTTCTGGTGTCGCATCGGAAGGAGTCGAAACACCTACAGAGCTGCTTCACCACTTGATGAGAGATCGACTCCTGTATTGAGAGACAGAGTACAACAGCACCTTAAGCACACTAAATATTGAGGGTTACATTGTCCAATGTGTCTTTTCTTCTTTACTTAAGGCAGTGGGCAGTGATTTGAAGAAATTTAGTCGTTATTTCTAGCAGGGCGAGCGACCAAGAGAAAGCCTCCCTCGCTAGCTCGCAGAGATTTGCTTTTAACTAATTTTAACTATTCACAATTGAAGCTCTATATTCTAACGTCCATGTTCTTCATTGAGTATTATACAGATATAACTGTAGTGAAATGCAATATTATTTACTTCACCGTTGAAACAATACTGAAATAAAATAATGTATAAACAAACAAACAGAGAAGTAAATAAACATTCTCTAAGTCAAAAGGCGTGTCTTTTTCATTGTATTTTATTTATTTATTTATTTTGTCCCTCAGTGCTTTTTTTTTTTTTTCAAGAAAAAGGTTTCTTTGGTTTGTGGTAATTGTAGATTTTATATTCCGTTACATGGACATTTTAAAAGTGTTTTTGCATTTTTTTAATGCATTGAAATCATGCTGAGAATATTAACGTGTCTAGTGAATAGCATCAAACGAAAACGTACGACCATATAGCATTATTATTATTATTAATATTATTATTATTATCATTATTATTATTATTATTATTATTATTATTATTATTGATGATGATGATGATAATAATAATAATAATAATAATAATAATAATAATAATAATAATAATAATAATAATAATAATAATAAAAGATGGGCTCACAGATTTGTTTGTCAGTTGTTTGACCTTAACCAGTTGAGCATGTCCCTTAGTGGCTGACGATATGTGCATCTCTGATCACGAGCAGACATAGTGGGGGAGCATCATAGCCATGAGTTGAGAGGAATTCTGAGGGATTTGAATAATTCACCTTTGGAAACATGGGTATTTTGTTCATCATCCTTAAACAAATCTTATTCGATAACCTTTTGAGCGGGATGGGCTACTCGACCTGAAGAAAATTCTAACTGGGCCCCACCTGCGAGGTCATGCGCTGTTTATCTTGATATGAGATCACCATTTTGCGCACGTACGGTTGTGATGCAGACGGGTAGTCATGATGGGTATACTGGGCTTCGTATATTTTACCCTAATGTCACTTTGATGAAATGCACTCAATAATAATAATAATAAAAACAATAATAATGATAATAATAATAATAATAATAATAATAATAATAATAATAATAATAATAATAATAATAATAATTACAACTGCAATGATATTACAAATAATGAAAATAACGCTTGCAGTTGTAATTATTGTTGTTGTTGTTGTTGTTGTTGCTGTTGTTGTTAGCTGTCGGTTGTAGTTGGCGTTATTTCAAACGAATTTATTTGAAATAATTAATGTAATTTCCAAACTATCTGCAAAGTGGAGATACGGTTTTGCACAAAGCTGTAAGTTTGTACTGAAGCACTCAGTTAACATGTCAGCGGTGGAAACAGTTTCACGTAAATGAAAAGAAACGTCTGGAGCAAGAACAAAAAATAATAAAAGAAAGAAAGAAATTAGAAGAAATGTCATACGCAGCCAAGATTTCACAGTAACGGGATTTCTCTTCAAACAAGACGATTGTCACCCTTCCGTCAAACATCAACTGTCGTCTCGTCTCGTCTCGTCTCGTCTTTTTCTCTCTCTCTCTATCTCTCTCTCCCTCTCTCTCTCTCTCTCTCTCTCTCTCTCTCTCTCTCTCTCTCTCTCTCTCTCGTTCATATATGTCTATATATCTGTATGCATAATATACAAACATACATACACAAACACACACACACACACACACACATACACTCATATATGTATAATTATATACATACACATATATATATGTATGCAAATATATATATGAATATATATATATATATATACATATATATACATATATATATATATATATATATATATATATATATATATATATATATATATATATATATATACACACACATTATTTATGTATATGTGCGTGTATATACATAGATGAATATATGTAAGCACACACACACATATATTCGTGTGTGTGCGCGTGTGTTTTAATGCTTCATATTCAGCCAGAGAAGGATATTTTATTTCCTCCTTTTTTTCTGAGACACGCTAATGCACGCACGCACACACACACACACACACACACACACACACACACACACACACACACACACACGAACACAGACACACACGCGCGCACGAACACATACACGCAAACATTCACACACGAAAGCACTCGCAAACACACACAGAGAGAGAGAGAGAGAGAGACTTATATAACAAGGCAAAAATCTGGAAGAAATTAGCAGAAATGTGCTACAAGCGAATGCAACGACCGAACTTTTTTTCATTATTATTTATCATTTTTTTTTTTTGCGATATTACTCTGTTATTATTAATAATTCCCTAGTGAAAATGGTAAAGCCATAAACATCACAACCTCCATGTTTCCTCTTCTCCGAGGTCAATTCGACTAATCACCAAGATTATGACTACGCAAACTATCATTTTGATACTCAATTTTCATTATATCGCACTCGCACAAAAAACAAAACAAACTGTGTGGTACCTAGTCAAATTAATTTGATACTATACTCTAACACAAATAGCTCACGTTTTATACCATAATCTAAAGCAGGAGGTCTCAACCATTTTTTATTTATAAACTCCTTTGATTATTATCTTATTCCGGCGGACCCCCAAGGTCATTCGATGTTTAAAAACTAGTTTTATAAAAACTTCTTTCCAAGTTCCTACTTTGTTTATCACGCATTAACTTGTGTAGGTAGAACTTTATAAAATGTTAGAGAAAGAAATCTGTCTGCTTCTCGCAATACATACCAATACATACATCTAAAACAAACTTTCTTCAGTGGCCCTTAAAATATCATTGTGGATTCCCAATTTACTATTTTGTTGCGTGTACCGCAAAAATCTTATATGGACCTCTATAGCTATTCGATGTATAAAAACTAGTTTTATAGAAACTTCTTTTTCCAAATTACTACCTTGTTTATCACACATTAACTTGCGTAGATTGAACTATGTAAAATATTAGAGACAGAAACCTAGCTATTCCTTGCAATACTACCAATACTTACATCTAAAGCAAATTTTTTGTGGATCCCTAATTTACTATTTTATTGCGTGGACCCCCCCCCCCCCCCCCAACAATCTTATATGTACCCTCAGTGGCCATATGGACCCCGGTTTAGAACACTGATCCAAATAGTATTCATTACAAACAACTGATTATAAATTATGAAATTGCATTATTTCTATAAGCTAAAACAGATATTTTTCTTCTTCGTTTGGAAATGTCTTTATACAAAAAAGCTTCTGTAATAACAATAATTGTCAACAATGAAACGCTTTCACACTACCACCATACAAATGGAAAATGTATCGATTAAATATAAATTCGATTCATTATATATCCTCACGAAAGAAACTGGCCCTGTGAAAAGTAGTTATAATCTCGTTGACAAAATCATTTTAAAGGTTGATGCATGATTTTTAAACAAACTTTGAGAAGGGCTGACGAGTCAGAGAAGAGTAGCACCTACGAACCTTTTCAGTAGTGTCCAAGGCTGGTAGGGAAAAAATAAGGAAGTTATCCTGAGACCTGATATCAGGCCCAAAACCAGCAACCACACTAAAGGCAATTAATGGATACGTGGTGTCAAAAGATTAAATCTACTACCCAAGGATAAAAATGGTCCCATCGACAAGCCTCCACATAGTTTCTGTCGACCAAATTTCATTCAGAGACCCTCGGTCGATTCAAAGATGAGTCAAAGTGGTGCAAACAATAATTTAATCATAAACTTTAAAGAGGTATTTATTCTCTGATAAGGCGGTGAGGTGGTAGGATCGTTGGCACGCCGGGCAAAGTGCTTAACGGTATTTCATCCATCTTTACGTTTTGACTTCAAATTCCGCCGAAGTCGACTTTTCTCTAGATCCTTTCGAGGTCGATAAAATAAGTACCAGTTGACCACTGGGGGTGATGTAATCGACTGACTCTCAACCCCTAAAATTGCTGTCCTTGTACCAAAGTTTGAAATCAATATTTATTCTTTGATCAGAATAAATCTTATTAATAGAAATAATAAAAATTTAGAATGAATCTTTACTGCGGAGTTAGATAGGAGAAGGTATAGTTCTGTAACCAAGTTCTTTCAATTTCTGTAACAAAACTTGTGAGACATGTGTTGTCATAGAGAAGAATTCGTGCTTTACGATTGAGCAATGCTTGCACGTAAATGTTAAATTTCTTGGTGCGTTCTTTCGATTTCCCTCCAATAGGTATTTACTGTTACGGTTTCTACAGGATTAAAAAAATGGTGGTAAATGATTCGACTTGCCAACTACCAAACAGTGACTATAATCGTTTTTAGGTGCGGCTTAGATTTGGGAAAGTATTTTAGTGCTTCACCTTGGTCTAATCACTGCACGAGACACCATCGGTTGTCGTGTAGCG
>NC_142928.1:132880777-132885777 GCF_046866305.1 Octopus bimaculoides
ATCTGCCAACCGTATTCCGAAACACCCAAATCCTTCTTCTTCTTCTTCTTCTTCTTCTTCTTCTTCTTCTTCTTCTTCTTCTTCTTCTTCTTCTTCTAGGCATATAAAAACAAAGCACTTCGTGATCTTTTTCATTTCTTTCCAACATCGTAAGATTGCGTTATTTCTTATAAATTTCTGGCTATGTTCATTTTCCCAATAATTCTTCAAACTAAATCGTAAAAAAAAGTATGTGACAGTTTCTCTGACAGTAAAAGAGAGTTGTAATACATACAAACAAACACCGAATTTTGACAGTGATAAATTTCTTTCTGCTTTTTGACAATTTATGGTGCTGTTGTAAATGACAAACGATTTTTCATATTCGCAAATAGATTTTTTTTAAAAATCCATCTACAAAAATACAATTACATTATAAAGATTAAGTGAATTATTTTTTTTATTGAAAATAACAAAAAATAAAAGGTTTCTTTCGACGTTGCACAAATACGTGTGTGCGTGTGCGTGTATGTATATATATAATATGTGTGTGTGTGTATGTATGTATATATATATATATATATATATATATATATATATATATATATATATATATATACGTGTGTGTGTGTGAGTGTGAGTGTGTGTGTGCGTGCGTGTGTATGTCTACGTAATAAATATATACGCATACACTTAGATTTGTACATATATAATATAAATTTCAAATTTTGCCACAAGGCCAGCAATTTCAAGAGAGAGAATAAGTCCATTACAGCGACCCTAATGCTCGACTGGTACTTGTTTTATCCACCTCGAAACGATGAAAGGCAAAGTCGAACCCGAACATTTTAGAGTGTTTGGGTGTCAATAAGAGGATAGTGCAGAGGAATCGGAAAGAGTTAGCTTAGTTTAAGGGTAATTACGAAGGTACGGCAGCTCGGAAAACTCACTCTGATCGTTCTGATAAGAAAAGAACTCCTGAATTTGTTCGTCAGATCCAGGCCATGATTGACGACGATCCCTCCAAGTCAATGAAGTCTATCACTCGAGACATGGGTGCGTCTGAATTTTTATCAGGCAGTTGGTGCATGAAGACATTCGGTATTCGTCTTGCAAGATGAGAAAGGGTCAGTTTTTATACCAAGCCATCCAGGATAAGAGGAAAGACCGCGCTACGAAGCTTTTGAACAAACTCAAGCATCTCCTTCAACAAAACATGGTTTGACTTTTCTGAAACGAGAAAAATCCCTGCCAGGATTAGATGGTGATCAACCATTGCCTTGCCGTGTCCCCAAAACATGTGTGGTGTCCCCAAAACATAAAAATCAAACATCCAGTCAACATCATGGTGTTTGGAGTGATCACTAGTGATGGCGACGTTATACCTCCATTCATCTTCCCACACAGCTTCATACTCAATACGGAAGCCTGCATCAAATGCCTGGAGGAGATAGTGCTGCCCTGGGTCAAAAGGGTGGCTGCTGAAACACCCCATGTCTGGCAACAGGACTCTGCACCAAATCACACAAGCAGGTGAACCTAGTCATGGCTGTCAGATATTTTCTGCGACCACATCACCCTAACATCTGGCTACTTAACTCCCGAGACTGTAACCCCCTTCATTGTTATGTGTGGGCTGCAGTTGAGCGAGAAACCAACAAAGCTCCTTATAACATCCTTATAAAAATGAACTAACCAACTTAAACAAGGAGACCGTCCAGAAGTGTTACAGGAGATTCCAAAGTCGTCTGGAGGCCGTTGTTGAAGCCAATGGTGATTTTATTGAATAACTTTGCCCAGATAGGTAATGATCTTGGACACCAACCACCTCTTACGACTTGTGTCGTATGTCAAAAATCTTGTAAGACAATATAAGGACTTAAAAGACATATGCTAGTCCACAAAAACCTTTCTTCAGAATCAGATTCCAACGGGCAAAGATATAAAAGAAACTTGAATATCTGTCACGTGTGTCAGCAGCTGGTCTTAAAAGTTATCTAAGGGCTCATTAACGGAGTGACTGCACTGTGTGATGGGACGTGGTGTGTGTGTTGATGGGACGGCTATCATCTCTCAAGATGAAGCAATCATCATATGCATATATATATATATATATATATATATATATATATATATATATATATATATATATATATATATATAAGCATGTATATATATATATATATATATATATATATGTGTGTGTGTGTATGTGTATGTATATATATATATATATATATATATATATATATACATATGTATGTATATACACATATGCATATGTATACATATAGGAGTGGCTGTGTGGTAAGTAGCTTGCCTACCAACCACATGGTTCTGGGTTCATTCCCACTGCGTGGCACCTTGGGCAAGTGTCTTCTACTATAGCCTCGGGCCGACCAAAGCCTTGTGAGTGGATTTGGTAGACGGAAACTGAAAGAAGCCCGTCGTATATATGTATATATGTATATATATATATGTATGTGTTTGTGTGTCTGTGTTTGTCCCTCCACCATCGCTTGACAACCGATGCTGGTGTGTTTACGCCCCCGTAACTTAGCGGTTCGGCAAAAAGAGACCGATAGAATAAGTACTAGGCTTGCAAAGAATAAGTCCTGGGATCGATTACCTCGACTAAAGGTGGTGCTCCAGCATGGCCACAGTCAAATGATTGAAACAAGTAAAAGAGTAAAAGAGTAAAAGAGTATACACATATATATATATATGTATATATGTATAAGTATATATATAAATATATATATATGTATGTATGTATGTGTATATATATGTGTGTGTGTGTGTGTACATATATATATATATATATATATATATATATATATATATATATATATATATATATATATATACATAC
Source organism: Octopus bimaculoides (assembly GCF_046866305.1). NCBI lineage: Eukaryota > Metazoa > Mollusca > Cephalopoda > Octopoda > Octopodidae > Octopus > Octopus bimaculoides. The sequence goes on from NC_142928.1 coordinate 132,883,629, forward strand.
ATATATATATATGCATACATATATATATATATATATATTTATATATATATATTTATATATATATGGTTGTGTGTGGTGTGTGTGTGTGTGTGTGTGTGTGGTGTGCGTATATATGATGAGCTACCGCACAGTTTTCGTCTACGGAATTCACACTTAGAAAGCATTAGTCGGCTTTTGGGAAATACTATATTAGATACCTGCTCAAGTGTTGCCCGGTGGGACTGAACCCGGAACCTCATAGCTGTGAAGTGGGCGAGCTTCTTAAATCACACAGCCCTATCTGAGAAGTTATTTGGTTTTTTCTCCCCCTCCTTTTTTATATGAACTAGGAGGCTTTTCTAACATATTCGCAGCTACGAATACATGTAATTAAATTCTATAGTTTTATACATTAGACATTTAATGACATAAGCACATTTTAATAGCAATAAACCTTATAAGGTTAATTTATATTAGCTATTAAAATATTATATAAATATGTAAAAATCCTTGACTAATTGCTTCTGAATTAGTTTTTTACTCTTTGGAATTGTTTTTTTAATTGATTACGTTGACAAATTGTGAATCCATGTAGAAACCTAGAGAGGAAGTGATCGACTTGTTAAGCTAGGGGTTCGAGTTCAAAATCAACAACAGGTGTGTTGTTGTTGTTGTTGGTTATGTCTGTAGGCGGAACACACAATTCTCTGTGCTTCTGGTTACAAATCAGTCGGGAATACGTATTAGGTCTTCTGGTGATGTTACTAAAAGTGTATGGAGGATAGATTAGTCTCTTGTGTATTTACCACTTTATAAGCCCTACGTGACTCGTAGAAACGTTTGTTCTCATTTATTTTCATCCAGCAACATAACGGAAACTGTGGAGTATTATTAAATGCATTGCTGAGAGGAGATTCTTTTTTGATTTTGAATCAAGTGCTACTGCTGGTTAGAAATAGATGTTAGACCCCCTTCAAAAGTGACTTCTGCTATTGCCCTGGGTCGGCGAATGCTGTGTGAATGAAGTTGGTCGAAGGAAACTGTGTAGGTTTCCATATGTATGTGCATGTATCTTTGTGCTTGTGTTCACCACCCCCGCTACAACGTTTGCCAACAGGTGTTGGTTTATATGCATCCACGTAAATTAGCGATTCAGCAAAAGACTCTAATAGAATATATACCAGACTTTAAATAAATACCGGGGTTAATTTGTTTCATTAAACCCTTCAAGCCGGTGTTCCAGTATGGCTGCCGTCCAATAACTGAATCAAATGAAAGATACGGGAGATGATGAGCTGTGCAATGCGTTGTAGAAATGCATTAACTTCAAATGAAAAGAGAAGAAATAAATCCATAAAAAGAGATTTAAAAGTTTGGTGAATATCAGTTGGCAGCTATAAAATAAACAGAGAGTCTGTACGTAGTCGGTCAACCGACGAGAAATAAGAGCCAAATTTCCCTAAAATCACACCACCTTGCTATCTTAATTTTTTTCTTGTGCCCAAGGAATCAAGGAGTCAGATACCCGGTTTTCAAGGCATATTAATGACTGCGATCACAATATTCCCTTGAAGGGGACAGTGGTCCGTTGCAAGGTTCAAGGTCAGTAATTTTGCGGGGAGGTGACTGGTAATATATTTTATGTATTACCAGATGTAAAGAGTCGAAAAAATGCCGCTAAGCATTTTCCTGCAACACGAATGCATATATCAATTTCAAATTTTGGAACAGCTGTTTTAGAGGAGGGGTAAGTCGGTCACATCCGCTCAATTATTCAATTGGTACTTATTTTATCGATCCGGAAAGGATGAAAAGCAAAGTCGACCTCCGCAGAATTTGAACTCAGAACATGAAAACGGACGAAATGCCGCTTAGCATTTTGCCCGGCGTGCTAACGATTCTGCTAGCTCACCGCCTTTATCTTAAAATATGGATGCATATATTGGATGATATCGTTCTGGATATACTAAAAAACAAAAGAGTAAAACTCCGTCCCGAGTCATACAGACTCATAGGGTCGGTTTCCCGGTTTCCATAGCGTATATCTTTTCTCCATCTGGACAAGATGCCGGTCCATCGCAGGATTACTCATATTTACTAGCTGAGTGAACTGGAGCAACATGAAATGAAATGTTTTGCTCAAGAACGCAACGCGTCGCGCGATTCAGGA
>NC_142928.1:132890777-132973277 GCF_046866305.1 Octopus bimaculoides
CATTTTGTCTTGGCTCGTTTTGTTTGTTTCTCTCTTGAGTTATCTTCTCTCTCTCTCTCATACATCTCTATTCCTATCACATCCTCTCTCTCTCTCTCTCTCTCTCTCTCTCTCTATCTATCTATCTATCTATCTATCTATCTATCTCGTACTCTGTACGCACTCTCTACTCGCTCTACTTCGTATTCTCCCTTGTCCCTCTCCTCTTTATACTCTTCTTTCTTTCTAGTACTATTTCTATATACTTTAAGATAACCTCTCTCTCTCAAATATCGTGCACCATGGATACCAGAGGACGAGACTTTGTACAGCGCCAAGTTGAGGCCAACAAGAAGATGAAGATGCGCCGAAACTGGCAGCTGGAGGAAGTTCGCCTTCTTGTACACGCATGGAACCTGGCCAAAGGATGACCAGCAAATGATCTAATAGCCGAAAGCCTGGATAGGTACAATTTCCACAGATCAATGGCTCAAATTGATCGAAAGAAACTGGAGCTCATTCGCTCCTATGAGCTCGTGAAACTGCACCTTGACCTCCTAGAAGGCATTATGAGAGACACGGACACAAAAATGGACAGTGAAGACCCGGCACACTGTGCTCAGGCTCAGGAGGACCAAACAGATCACCAAGACAAGGCAGATGCCACCAGTGTTGTAGCCACTGATGAGGGATGCAATGACCATGGTGAATACAGTCAACGCTGCACCACAAACGACAAAGACAGGAAAACAGACAAGAAGACGGTAAACACAAACAGGCTTCAAGCCCAAACACGTCACACAGAGAAAAAGAAAAAGAAACAGATCTGTAAATTCTACCTAAATGGTACCTGCTGGCACGGGGAAAAGGGACGAAACTGCAAATTTGCCCATCCCAAATACCACCAGCTAAACAAGGTAGATAACCACTTACAACAAAATAAGCGGGAGCGCAGAAAAGGGAGACCAGAAAGCTTAAATCTACGTACACATAATCCACCGAATACCGACAGGACTCACAAAGAGAGAAGTCCGTATATTCCTTCTGCTCCCCAAAAAAGGCTATATGCAGAAGCTGTACGAACTGCAGTAGTTGAGAAGCAAGCTTTTTTAAGCGTGGCCCAGAAAATGGTACAACAGTTAACGTGGATGCAGAGGGTACAGAGTCAACGCCACACGAACCATTGTCCAAGACTACCACAGATGATGGATCAGGGATGGCCACCGCTAACACCAGGAACCCCTGCACAGATATCACACCCATATTCCTACTGAATATCCGGGGCCTATTACGAACAGGCGGCAAAGACAAGTTCCTATACTTGAAAGACCTAGTAACATGCAATGAAGCAACATGCATGGTGCTTACCGAAACGCATCTAACACCTAATATAGCAGATGCGGAGATAAATATACCAGAGTATGCCGTACTCCGAACAGACAGAAGGGATAGAAGTCATGGGGGAGTTGCAATGTACATCCGAGAAGATGTCACACCCCTACTACTACTATCACACTCAAACTCTGTATGTGATACTTTAATAGTACACATAAAACAAATTGATGTAGTTGTATGCTCAACATACCGTCCACCAAATACCGCAAAGCAGGAAGGTAAATTTGAGGACAGCCTCAGACGCATAGAAGAGGTCCTGACAAATCTGGACCAACACATCAATATACTTTTCCTAGGCGACTTTAACCTCCCAAATGTTAAATGGCCTGAAGGTCACATCCTCTCTGGGATGTCACTGCATGAACAAAGCCAGGCAAAATCATTGCTAGAACTATCCAACATGCTGTTCATGGAACAAGTGATACTCCAACCAACCAGGGGAAGCAATATTTTGGATCTCTGCTTCACAAACAATGTGAGCCTAATCCATAATGTGAAAATAACGCCCACATCTCTCTCAGATCATAACATTATAGAATTAACTATGTATGGTCCTAGACAACCCACTGACACCCACCCCACCAGGAGGACTCAAGCAATATCCAACCTGAATTTCCACAGGGCGGACTGGAAGTCAATTCGCAGAGAGATTCGAAATCAAAACTGGCATGACAATGACCTCAAACTAAGTCATTTTATGTCAACTATACAAGACATATGCACCAAATACGTGCCATATAGAAAGACCAGCAAACATGCCAATAGAATTCCTAGAGACAGGAAAATCGTTATGAGACACAGAACAAAGGTCTCAAACCAGTTAAATAGAGAACTGGAGGATAGGAAAAGGGCTAAATTAAAACTAACACTGTTAGAAATAGAAAACAAAATTAAACTCTCCCATGAAAAGGAGAGAGCAGAGAAGGAGAAGAGAGCAGTAGAAAGCATAAAAACAAACCCCAAGGCTTTCTATAGATTTGCAAAGGAGACTGCTACGGTGCAGTATAAGATAGGACCCATATTCCTGCCTAATGGCTCACTGACTGCAGATCCCACATGGATAAGTGAAGAGCTCAGTACACAATTCAAGAGTGTCTTCACCTCTCCTCTGAGTCACATGCAGATAAAGAACCCTGCTGATTTCTTTGACAATAGCACTCAGCAGAAAAAGACTGCACCCATTACCTACATCGACATTGAAGAGGAAGATGTGATAGCTGCTATAAATGAAATGAGCTCAAATTCGGCAACTGGCCCCGATGGTTTCCCAGCTGTCCTCTTAAAGTCGTGTAAACAAGAATTAGCAGGACCACTCCGGATACTCTTCCAGAGTTTCCTTGCAAATGGTAAACTTCCCAAAAAGCTGAAGGAAGGCACCATATGTCCTATCCATAAAAGTGGAAGCAGAGCAGAGGCTGGGAACTACAGGTCCATCTCTCTGACTTCACATATTAGCAAAGTCATGGAACGAATTGTCAGAAGGAGATTGATTGCGTTCCTAGAAGAAAATGACTTGCTGAATGAGACCCAGCATGGTTTCCGTCCAGGTAGAAGCTGCCTCACGCAGCTCTTGCAGCATTATGACTGGGTCCTCAAGCAGCTACTTGACCATTCAAATGTTGATGTGATATATCTCGACTTTGCAAAAGCCTTTGACAAAATTGATCATGGCTTGATATGTCACAAGCTGCGAAACCTTGGCATAGCTGGTAAATTAGGAGAGTGGCTGCATGACTTCCTGAATGGTAGAAGTCAGACAGTTGCAGCCAATGGAGATCTATCTCGGGAAACACAAATATTGAGCGGTGTTCCACAAGGAACTTTCTGGGGCCACTACTGTTCATAGTGGCCCTTCTGGACATGCCCACGGTCACTCGGAGAGCCATTGTCACTAGCTATGCTGATGACACAAAGATATCTCAGGCAATAAAGAATCGTGATGATATTGTAAGCCTGCAGAATGACCTAAATGCAATATATGAGTGGGCAGAGCAAAATAATATGCAGTTCAATGCAAAAAATGTTCAAGTACTGCGCTACAAGACCACAAGTACCTCCCAACTGGCATACACAGGGCCTGGAGGTACTGCAATCCCAGAACCACAAACAGTAAGAGATCTGGGTATCAACATGTGTAGTGATGCATCATTTCACATGCAAATTGTCAAGTTGACAGCAAAGTGCAGACAACTGGCAGGGTGGATACTGAGGACATTCCGTACAAGGGATCAAAAAGTCATTTTGACTCTATGGAAGACATTTGTTCTGAGCCGCCTAGACTATTGCTCTCAGTTGTGGTCACCACACAGTACCAACTTTTGGATTCTACCTTCTTTCCTTCTGGATCTGGACTGTTTGATTCTGAACTTTATACCCTCCGGCTGCACCTCTCCTACCCACGGATTACACTGGACCCATCTTCTGATTGGAAATCGCTTCAATATACCACGACGTCTAAAAAACTTTTGAACTTTTCCACTTTTGTAAACCTCCTTTATCATCCTTTTTTACCTTACTTTCCTTCACCTACCGTCTCTTCGTACTCTGGATGTTCCTAATCTGTCTTCTCTAATCTGCACCTATTACTTTGTATTCTTCTCCCTCCCTTTCTTTTCTCCTCTCGTTTCTTCTCTCCCTGTCACCCCATTTCTCCCTATTGTCCCATCTTCCTTTTTGCTTTGTTTTTTTCTCCCACCTCGCATATATTTTCTTCTCACAACCCCTTTTTCGTTTTTTCTCCTCATGCCTTTATTTTTTTTCCCCACACCTGTTAAAAAAGTTTTTTTTCCAGTTTTTTTCCCCCTTTTTTTCTTTTTTTTCCTTTTTTCCACGTCCAATTTTCTCATCACGCTTGTTTTTTTTCCACCACACCTTTTGTAATTCTCCTTCCCACGTCTAATTTTCTTTTCTCTCTCGTTCCATCATGCCTGACTACAAATCTGTCCAACTCACTCTCCACAACCGCCTAAAACTATACCTCCGCACACTTCCCTCTCTATACTTTCAACCTACTATACGACTCTCCTTACTCATATTCAAGAAGACTCGTTTCTCTAGTCATATTACGTTTCTCAGTCGCTGCTTACATCACCGCCTCATCCCTAAGGGTTTCCGCCTCCATTTCCACCCCACTCTCCACTCTTCTACCACCATTCTACCCATACTCCGCACCACATCCTACCGCCTTATGCGGGCCACCATTCGCTCCAATCTCTCTAAAATCCACACTATCGACCGCCTTCTTCCTCCAGCCTTTTCCATATTTTTCTCCTCTCTGTCACCCTCCCATGCTCACAATACATTGCGCTTTATCATTCAACTTAATCATCTCTTTCATGCATTTCTTACCGACACTAAGCTCCGCAAACTTCACTCACTCCTCCATTCCTCTACACCCGATGCCACTACCCCAACCCCTCCACCACCCTTCTCCCTCCCTGATGTGCATTCCCCACCCACACCCAACCACCCTGCCTCTCCCACACACACTCCACCCCCTCCCTCCCAGCCCTCCATCATCCCGACCGCCCCTCCTAACCCTACTTCATCCCCTCCTACTTCTATTCCACCCACCCCTTCTCCACTTCAGCCTGTCGTTACCATTCCCCCAGATCTTCCTCTCTCTGAGGCGGAGCGCTCCGTCCTCAATAGGGGTCTGCGCTTCATCCCACTCACTCCATCCTGCAAGGAATTTCAAACCCGTGCTGATGTCCACAGCTTTGTGCGCCGCGTTAGGTTGGGTGCGCTTTTCCATAACACACCACCCGCACCCAACGAGGACTGCTTCACTGACCTGGGCCGACGACCATCCCAGTGGACGCCTGCTCCTGGCCAGTTCCAGGCAGTTGATCCTTTCGCGGGCGCCTGCCAACGCGCTGTGGGCCGGTTTAACTTTTCCAGGCGTCCATCTCGACTCAACATCTCCCCAGCCGAACTCTCGGCCCTTCGATCCCTCCGACGCCGCACGGACATCATCATAAAACCGGCTGATAAGGGTGGAGCCGTGGTAGTATGGCGCGCGGACCTCTACGAGGCCGAAGCTCTCCGTCAACTTCGAGATACCTCATTCTACCGCCCTCTGCCCTCCGACCCCACGCCCAGCTACCAACAGACTGTGTCCTCCACTATCCATGACCTCATCCTCTCCTCCCGTCTCCCCGCCACCGCCTCCAACCTTATTGTTCGCACCCCACGCACCCCCACCATTTACTTCCTCCCCAAGATCCATAAACCGAACAACCCTGGCCGCCCCATCGTCTCCGCCTGCAACTGCCCCACCGAGCTTATCTCAAAATACCTAGACCGTGTCCTCGCCCCCCTAGTGGCTTCTCTCCCTTCCCACATTCATGACACTAACCACGCGCTTCGTCTATTCAACTCTTTCTCTTTCCCTCCCGGCCCTTCTAAGCTTCTCTTCACTCTAGACATCCAGAGCCTCTATACAGTGATCCCCCACGACGAGGGGCTGTGTGCCCTGAAGTTTTTTCTAGACCAACGCCCCAACCCACAACCCGACACCTCCACACTCATTCGTCTGGCCGAACTTGTCCTATCTCTCAACTGCTTCTCGTTCGCGGGAGATATCTACCAGCACTTCTCGGGAGTGGCCATGGGGACGAGAATGGGCCCCAACTACGCGAACCTCTTCGTTGGTTATGTTGAGGCCCAAATATTCTCCAGTTTCACTGGTCCCACTCCCGAACTATACGGTCGGTATATCGACGACTGTATCGGTGCCACCTCTCTCTCCCGCGAACATCTTGACTCGTTCCTCTCTTTCGTTCAATCTTTCCATCCTGCCCTCCACTTCTCCTGTACTGTCTCTGACACCTCTGTCCCCTTTCTCGACATTTCGGTCAGCATCCTCCACTCCGCCCTTAGCACCTCCATCCACTACAAACACACAGACTCACACTCCTATCTCAACTTCTCCTCCTCCCACCCTAGACACACAAAACTTTCCATCCCCTATTCCCAATTCCTCCGTCTACGCAGACTTTGTAGCGACAGCCATGACTTTGAGACTCAGTCTCAACTCATGGCTCACCACTTTAGCCTGCGTGGATATCCACCCACCACCATCCACACCGCCCTTGCCAGAGCACGTTCTGTGGACCGTGCATCTGCTCTCTCCCCCCGAACCCGCCCTGCCGTTTCCCGCCTCCCTTTTCCCCTCACCTACCATCCCACCACCCTACCCCTCCAACGCTCCATTCTCCGGGCTTTTCGGCGCCTCCAGTCCGACCCCTCCACCTCCCACATCTTCCCTAATCGACCCCTCCCCTCCTTCAAACGAGCCCACAACCTACGGGACCTCTTGGTCCACAGCTTCTTCCCCAACCCAACCTCCCAACCTGGCTCGTTCCCCTGCTCCCGCCCACGCTGCCGCACTTGCCCTTACCTCTCCAACACCACCCTCCTCACCAGCCCCCATCACCGACCCTATCGCATCACCGACTCCTTCACCTGCACGTCTACCAACATCAAATATTGCCTCTCCTGCTCTCTCTCTGCCAATCCCTGTACATCGGACAAACGGGGCGGCGCCTGGCCGACCGATTCGCGGAACACCTCCGAGATATCAACGTCGGCAATGACACCCCGGTGTCACGCCACTTCCGTTCTGCCGGCCACTCCTTGCGGCAACACCTGTCTGTGTTTGGATTGTCCATGCACAGGGCCCATCCGGACTCCCGTTTGCGCCGTGAACAGGGATTAATCTTCTATCTTCGCTCCTTTGCGCCACATGGGCTCAACTCCCCTCCACTCTTCATCTAACCCCCTCCTCCTGTCTCTCTCCCCCACCCTCCCTCCTACCACCCATCTCTCCCCTCCCCCACCTCCTGCTCCGACTCCTACTTCTTTGTACGTCTCTTCACCTCTCTTCATACTTCTCTCCACTCCCACTTCTCTTCACCCCTACTCTTTCTCTCCTCTCTCTTACTCTCTCTCACTCTCTTCTCTCGTACTCCCCCCTCTCTCACTCTTACTCTCTACACTCTTACTCTCCTACTCTTTCACTCCTCTTTCTCTCCTCTCTCTTACTCTCTCTCACTCTCTTCTCTCGTACTCCCCCCTCTCTCCCCTCTCTCCCCCTCTCTCCCCCCTCCCCCCTCTCCCGTACTCCCCCCTCTCTCACTCTTACTCTCTACACTCTTACTCTCCTACTCTCTACACTCTTACTCTCTTACTCTCTCACCCTTACTCTCTCACTCTCTTTCTCTTCCTCTCTTTCTCTTCCTCTCTTTCTCTTCCTCTCTTTCTCTTCCTCTCTTTCTCTTCCTCTCTTTCTCCCCCCATACCCACCTTCCCCTCTTTCTCTCCCCCCATACCCACCTTCCCCCTCTCTCAATCCCCCTTCCCTCTCTTATACCCAACCTCTCTCCTCTCTTCCTCTCCCCTCCCATACCCATCTTCCCCCTCTCTTACATCCACCTTCCCCTTCTCCCTCCTCGTCAACACCCCCTCATAAGCTCATCCCACCACACCCCAACACACTCCTACTCTACCTTCCCACTCCACCCCATCCAATTCCTTACACCCACCACCCACCCCTACCCACATACCCCACCCTACCCACATACCCCTACCTCTACCCCACACTCCACCCATGCCTTCCCCACCTCCCAACACCCTCACATCACACCACACCAATACCCTCGCATCACACCACGCACACCACACCAATACCCTCGCATCACACCACGCACACACTACAACTGACCAACTACTTTCTCTCTTTCTCCCTTCCCCCATTTTCACACTACATACGTCAAGATCACCAGCAGTCTACCTCCCACACACAGCCCCTCGTTCCCGATCACCGTTTGTTATCTCCCCCTTTCTTAGCTCTCCTGAAATAAGAATTTCTAACTTCCGGTCAGTCATTGTTATGATCGGCCATTATTATGATTGACCGTTGACTGAACACTATTCAATTTTTTTTCTCCGTGTTTTTCTCCTTGTCTCCGTATTCTTTCTGTTGAAGAGCGTAGCTCGAAACGTCAAAGACTTTCCGTATTCCCGAGCGTCATACTAATATATACTTTTGTTATTTACACCACCTGTCCTCGTCTGTTGTTATTTTTTGTATATTCTCCCATATATATATATTTATATATATATATATATATATATATATATATATATATATATATATATATATATATATATATTTATATATATATATATATATATATATATATATATATATATATATATATATATATATATATATATATATATTTATATATATATATATATATATATATATATATATATATATATATATATATATTATATATATATATATATATATTTATATATTATATATATATATATATATTATATATATATATATATTTATATATATATATATATATATATATATATATATATATATATATTTATATATATATATATATATATTTATATATATATATATATATTTATATATATATATATATATATATTATATTTATATATATATATATATATATATATATATATATATATATATTATATATATATATATATATAATATATATATATATATATATATATATATATATATATATATATATATATATATATATATATATATATATATATATTATATATATATATATATATATATATATATATATATATTTATATATATATATATATTCTATGTTTACATATGAAAAGTTAATGTCAACTTGGTATTAAACTTTGTATTTCAATGAAGATTATCTCTTATTCATGCATAAGAGAGTCGTTTCGTAGCCGGCCAGGAATATAATATATATGCAGTACAGGTAGGCGGTGATGTACTAAATGACATAAGCAACAAAATGAAAAATGCTTTGAAATATGCCTCTTTATTGGAGACAGAAAGCAAAAGGCTTAGCGCCTTTTAAAAACGAGGAAGAATAATTTTGAGAAATCAAAACTTTTTTCACAGAAAATTGAATTTTCATGCTGAGGAGGAAAATATGATTATTGTTTGCATGTAAATAAGGTACCTGGTACGGCAGTGTTTCGAACTTATTAGACCTAATAAATGAAGAATTCTTTTGCATAAGTCATATAATAAATCACCATCTACCTGAATTTTATAATTCAGTGTTCTTTAAACGGTACGTGACGGCGCACTGCTGCGTTGTAGATTTTGAATATATAATTTAAGGCTTTAGAAAAAAACTTTACTAATAGTTAGGCATTCTGAGGTATTTTAATTGTTATTTTACTAGCTTTTCTTCTATCTCTTACTTGTTTCAGTCAGTGAAAGATTTAGTCGAACAAATCTCCCCCAGGGCTTATGTTTTTTTTTTCTTCTTTTAACCCTTTAGCATTCAGATTACTCTGTCAAATGTAAAGCCTGTTTAATTACGTTGTTTTAAGTTAATTGTATAGCATCTTGTAACTCTGAGATTTTTATGATGTCCCTGTTTATTTTTAGAATGACTTTGTAGGGTAGGTGTGAGAGGTCAGAGCTGGCTGGTTTGAGCATAAAACTGGAAGACAATTTTGGCCTGATATGGCCGGTTTAAACACTAAAGGGTTAAGTGTGGTACATATCGCTTTCTCTTCGATGAACCGCTGGGTTACGGGGACGGTGTAAACAAACCAGCGCCGGTTATCAAGCAATGGTTGGAAACAAACACAAAGACAAACAAGCATACACATACAAACAGGCAAACATATATATTTTGTGCGTGTATGTGTATATGTGTATGTGCGCGCGCGTGTTTGTGCGCACAGACACATATTTGCAAATATACGACAGGCTTCTTTCTGTTTCAGTCTACCAAATCCACGCACAAGACTTTGGTAGGTCCGAGGCTACAGTAGAAGACACTTGCTCAAGGTACTGCACATTGGGATTGATCCTGGAACCACGTGGTTAGAAAGTAAACTTCTTGACCACACAGCCACCACTATTCATGTATGATTAATAAAGCGTAGTATGCAATAACTTTTTTGATATTTTCCTTCTTTATGCTTTTTGTAATTCTTTAATTTAAAAAATGTTTTTTGAAGTTTTCATACGAAGTACACCGGCAATTTTTTGTTTGACTTCCAGTGTGCTCCAAAGCCAAACAGACCGAGCACTGATCTAAATTCATACTATTGGCTAATTATTTTCCTTACAGAACCTTCTTTATCAAACTGAGATTCAGAAGCTTGTTTGCTTCTCACTGGCAACCATACTTCTTATTCAGCATCTGCCAATAATTCATTTGATAAAACCACACATACCTCGGTAAACGTATTCACTCATAAACTCATTTTTTGTTTCAATCTTGATACCACGTCATCGGATTTCTGATAATCATCAAAACCTATAGCCAGTTTCGTTGGTGAACTCTAATTCCGGTGTGTGATGCATTTTCTCTTTTATAATTGGTTGACTTTATGCATTTGGTCTTATGCTACGTGTTATCCCATTCGGCATGATATTCCAATTAGCTAAACTCTAGTGAAAATCGCGTATGGGGTACTCTCATAGATCACTGGCTCACTGCTTTCCAATTCAGCCTGAATTATGTACTCATCATTATATTGAATGATTTATTGGTTTCCAGTAAAGATGAATATTGTCCATCTCTAGTAAAGTCAATATTTGTCTGTCTTATTTTTTTTTTTGTAATACTTTCTGTGTGGTTAGAGCTTTCCTTCTCAACGACACAGTTCGGGTTCAGTCCCACTCTGTGACACCTTGGTTTTCTATTATAGCCTCAGCCCAACTAAAGTCTTGTGAGTGGATTTGATAGACAGAGATAGGTATAGAAGCCCGTTGTATATATGTGTGTGTTTGTGTGTATGTTATTTGTGCTTGTGTTTGCCCCTCCTACCACCTCTTGTCGATTTGTTTACAAGACCGATATAATAGACATTAGACTTAAAAAACTAAGTACTGGCCTCCATTAGTTCGATTAAACCCTTCAAGGCAGTAGTCCAGCATGGCCGCAATCCAATGATCGAAGCGAGTAAAAGAAGAAAGAATATCTTCCTTATATTTAACATCTTTCTTTTTCTTTTCATTCTTTCTCAGTATCTCAGATAACCCGACCTTCTATGGCAATGTTGCTATTCTCTGCAATTTTATTCTACCATATGTCAGTTCAAAATCTTACTAGCTTTATCTATGTTTGATCTTGAACCACTTAAGTGCTTGATATTATTCATTTTGCAGAACAAACCACTTCCTGTTTATGTAAATAAAGAATTTTCCTTATTTTGTTGTCTTTGGTTATTACGCTTCAATTGCTATTTTACTACATTTTAATTCGTCTATCTCGTTTATTTGTTAATCTATACAAGTTGATAGATTCCAGTTCGTAAACCTTAAAATCATCCACGGTTTCAAGTTGTTTCTCGTGTGTGTGTGTATGTGTGGTTTCATATATAGATTTCATCATCTATATATTTTATTTGCAAACTTGTCGTTAACCCTTAAGTCTATTATATTTTTCGTTTAATTTTCATTTTTGATATTTCCCACTCATTAAGGCGGCGAACTGGCAGAATCGTTAGCACTCCGGGCAAAATGATTAGTAACATTTCGCCTGCGTTCAAATTCCACTGAGGTCGACTTAGCATCTCTTCTTTTCGGGGTCGATGAAATAAGTACCAGTTGAGTACTGGGGTCGATATAATGGAGTTACCCCACCCCGAACTTGCTGGCCTTGTGCCAACATTAGAAACCAATATTTCTTTTCCTCTAGGCGGTGAGCTAGCAGAATTGATACCGTGCCGGACAAAAAGTTTAGTGGTATTTTGATCGTCTTTAAGTTCTAAGTTCAAACTGCGCCGAGGTCGACTTTGTTTTTCATCCTTTAGGGGCTGAGACTGGGGTTGATGTAATCGACTTACTCTTCCCTTAAAATTTCTGGACTTGTGTCAAAATTTGAAGCCAATATCCCTCCTTGTCAATACATACGATTTTGTTGAGGATAAATTGTTTTGCGGCATTTCATCCGGCTCTTCATGTCCTCAGTTTAAATGTTCGCTGTGGTTGGCTCTGCATTTCAACCTTTCCTGGGTCAATAAAATGTATACCAGTTGACCAGTGGATCGATGTAAAATGACTTACATCTCACGTAAAATTGCTAACCTTGTGCCAAAATTTGAAAGCATTGTCCCAGGATGTAATATGGCCGAGTCATTAAGGTGCTGGTTAGAATGCTTCGTGGTATATGTTTCCAGTCTCCACACTTAGTTCCACTCCTACCTTAGTCAGGTTTTCTTTTCACCCTTTCGGGATCAATAAAAGCTTGCCAATCTGATTCAGGGTATTGGTGAAACTCTCTCTTAGAGTGTCAGACGTAGTACCGTGCTGGGTCTTTGCGCTCTGAAACAACTCCTGCGTCGATACCGGAACTAAGTAGTATTTTCTTTAGTTAAACATAGGTAGTATGGAGAAGGGAGACTTCATGGGCACTTGCTATTCTTCTTTAAAAATGAGATAATCTCGCCAAGACCTGCTCATAATATGTTCAGATGCATGTTAATCCTTGACCGATGGATGTCCTTCATATAAATCATTATCCAGCCTGCCAGCCAGCACCGTTTTCCGCCCACAATTCCTGCGAGCGTAATAGGGGTTGACTCCCTAGACACCACCTGCATAGGATCCTATCTAACTGGACCTGCATCCGGGCCCTGGGACACGCATCCTTTATGCTCCCAGCCACGCCTCCCAAAACAAGTTGCATGATTATTACTTTCTCTGACAAGGCTTGGTCAACTCGAAGCAACGATAAAGAAAAGCAACTATCTAAGATGTCACGCAGCAGGACCGAATGCGATACTTCATGATTATGAATCAAACTTCTTAACCATTTGGCCATGCGTCGGCCACAAATTATGGCTACCTTGGAACTAAACATCGCCTTTAATTAGTGTATAGTCATCTGAATGATGGAAGAAAAGAGGTTAGAGCAAAATGGATTTATAGAGAAAGCAACGATGATATAGAGAAGCAAATTTCTCTAAAAAAATGGTACAATTTTAAGTAAACCTATTTTTAACAAATTGGACCTTCTTCAAGGTCCTGGGACATGCCTGCTTTGTGCTCCCAACCACGCCACCCAGAAGAAGTTGCAGGATTATTACTGATTGTACTAGCACTGGGTAGAGACAACAGTATATTTTCCGACGCATTCCTTGTCAACCCACGCAACGGACAGTGTAGCATGGCTGTTCTTTCTAACCCGTTTCATATTGCAATTTTTGGCGGCACAAGGCACCAAGCTTTATATTTGCACTTGAACCACTGCTAAGCTACAAATGTTTATCGTGCCGAACATGCGGGCATAGTCACATCGTTTCTGAGATCTAAAGAAGAATTCTCTAGATATAGCAGCCAATTCTTCCTTCACATCCTACCAACTTACATAAAAAAAACACGTTAGATAACGCAGAATTCTCTAGAAGTAGCAGCCAGGTTTTCCTTTATTCACGTCAAATAATATTTTCATAAAGCACATGATGGCCACGAATGGAGCTATTTTGGTTATAAGTCTGTTCGGTTGGGGGTTCACCTGCTCAGTTACAACAGCTGTACTTTCATATGGTTCAACTAATTTGATAAGCTTCCTCTCCGTTTCAACTATGAGTACATCTGCACTTATGAATTTTTCACTTAACTTGAAAGCATTTCCGCGTATGTTGAGTTAGAGTTAACATATTTTATACATTAAATTTGTTAAATAGGTTTACTTAAAATTGCATTCTCCATATTATTGTTGCCTTTTCTATGAATCTATTTCGCTCTAACCTCTTTCTTTCCATCGTTCAGATGACTATACTCTAATTAAAGACGGCGTTTAGTTCCAACGTAACCATAATTAGTAACAAACGCTTGGCCGAATGGTTAAGAAGTTTGCTTCACAATCACGAATTATCGCGTTCGATCCTGCTGCATGGCATCTTAAATAGGTGTCCTTTTATCATTGCTTCGAGTTGACCAAGCCTTGTGAGAGAAATTGCATGAACTGAAACTATGCAGAAGCCGGTTTGTAGAATTGTACGCCTTTCATCCATTCGGAGTCGATAAATTAAGTTCCAGATACGCACCAGTGTAATCGACTTAATCCCTTTGTCTGTCCTTGTTTGTCCCCTCTATATTTAGCCCCTTGTGGGCAATAAAGAAATAAGAATTGTACGCGTAATTCAAATATGTATCCTTCTCATGCACAATTCCACTCAGATTTACTCAAAGATTACATGAATGGCATGCGTGCCTGTGGAATACTCAGCTACTTACAGGCCAATTCAATGGGCAGAGAATTCAATTATGCGAACATCTGAATCCTCATCGCCGAAACCGACAGAGAGCCGTTTGGTACTTAGACCGACCACGCCTACTATCATTGCATCATTTTTTGAAAAAAAAATAACGCTTAGTATATTTACTGTTTCCTTCCTTACTTTGCAAGCGAATTACAAGTGCATAAGAACCTACAGAAGAGCAGTGCATCTGTACTAAGAAAAAAGTTATCTTTATTTTACTTATTCAGAGTAATATACATGAGCACAACTAGTAATTATTAAAATCTTATAATCTAAATTACCAGTTAATTACAACGCTATGTATGTATACAAGTGCGAGCGTGTGTGTTTGTGTGTGTTTGTGTGTGTGTGAAGAGACAGATAGATAGATAGACAGACATATATACATACATACATGCAGATTGTATGTATGCATGTATTTTGTATATATGATAATACGTACAATATAAAAAAATGTTGATTTCAAATTTTGGCACAAGGCCAGCAATTTCGGGGAACTGAGTTAGTCGATTGCATCGACTTCAGTACTCACTTGGTACTTATTTTATCGACCTCAAAAGGATAATAAGCAAAGTCGATCTTAGTAGAATTTGAACTCAGAATGTGAAGACGGGCGAAATGCCGCTAAATATTTTTACCAGAGTGCTAGCGATTCTGCCAGCTCGCTGCTTTACAGTATAGTATAATATAATATAATATAATATAATATTAATGGTGAAGTATGTATGTATGTATGTATGTATGTATGTGTGTGTGTGTGTGTGTGTGTGTGTGTGTGTGTGTGTGTGTGTGTACCGAAATATCAAAGATGTTAAAATGTGCAAGTGTAATCTATTAAATTTAATGAAATTCCGAAATTTCTTAATTTCTTTTTTGTTCAGATGATTGGTTCCGCTTTGCTTGTTTTTGAAATTTCAGACGTATCGGACGTGATTGATGATGCGGTAGTTCTTATTTGCTTTGCAGAATTATTAACCATATGGGGTGTATGTAGTTGTTGCATATATCAATTGTTGATAAAAAAAAAAAAACATGCTCATTTCATAGGAAACGACGATGCCTTTTTTTCAGTACTCCAAAAGTAAAGATCCTTCAATAGATACATGGGATTCAATGCAGAGAGGTGGCAGAATCTGGGCAAAAATGCTTAGCGATATTTCGTCCGTTTCTACATTCTGAGTTCAAATTCTGCTGAGGTCGACTTCACCATTCATCCTTTCTGGATCGATAAAATAATTACCAGTTAAATACTGGGTTGATGTAATCGACTTACCCCTTGCCCCGATATTGCTGACTTTGTACCAAAATATGAAACCAATGTCTATTATTGTAGGATTCACGACAGCGTGGTAGCAGAATCGTCACCACGCCGGACAAAATGCTTAGCGGTATTTCGTCGGTCTTCACGTTCTCAGTTCAAATTCCGTCGAGGTCGACTCTGCATTTCATTTGTTTCGGGATCGATGAAATACTTGTGTCAATATATATCCCCGATATTGTTTGCCTTGGGCCCAAATTTGAAGACAAATATTTATATGGGATTCAAAGGATGCGAGCTAACAGAATCATTTGCATGACAGGCAAAAATACTCAGCGATATTTCGTCCGTCTTTACGCTCTGAGTTCAAATTCTGCCGAGGTCGATTCTGCTTTTCATCCCTTCACGTTCGATGAAATAAGTACCAGTTAAATACTTGGGTTATGTAATATACTTACCCTCTCCCCAAAAATTGTTGGCTTTGTGCCAAAATTTGAAACCAATATCTATGTAGGGTTTTATATAATTCCAACATTGGTAAAACATTTGAACGATATATCAAAATATTATCAAATTGAAAGTATTATTAAATCGGATGAGGCGACGAGCTGGCAGAATCGTTAGCACGCCGGGCGAAATGCTTAGCTGTGAAGTTAATACGTGAGTCTATGTTGAACTGTTTATTGATTTGCTGCCATTTCTGATTGAATTGTTGTTTAATTGTTGCCGTTGTTGATTCGTTAATTGTTGTTTTGTTTCCTCTCATTGTGAGAAAATGGAGAAGGCGCCGGAGGTGGCCCCAGTTATGCGGCCGCAACGAGCAAAGGAGTAGATGTGCAAGAGTTGGAGGTGCGAGAAATAAGAGTGGAGCCCAGAAAGATGAAGGAGAGTGAAAAACTAATCACTAAGGAAGGTAATATTCTGAAGCTAACGCCACCTATAGTAGTGGCTATAGTAGAAAGGGTTATTACTATTATTATTATTACTATTATTATTATTATTATTATTACTATTTATGATTATTATCATTATTATTATTATTATCATTATTGTTCAGTAGTTTTATTTTTATAACGTGCTTTCACTTCACTACCGAGCGCAGCTCTGTGCGCCTTGGGTATGTGCTGTGGTTTGCTGTGGTGCTCTTATGTTTACTGTATTGAAAGTGTTTTGCGTAGAATGTGTGCAGTACCCAGTAGTGCAATTTTCTGTATGTTATATATATTTGTAAGTCCTGGTATTTTTGTTATGTATTTGTCTGAATATTTTTTTATTATACCTAAGGTACCTACTATGATAGGAATTGTTTCTGTTTTTAGATTCCACATTCGAGTTATCTCTATTTCCAGGTCTTTGTATTTTGAAAGTTTTTCCATTTCTTTTAGAGAAACGTTGTCATCTGCTGGTATTGATACATCAATTAGAAAGCATTTTTTTTCTTCATGATCTTTGACAACTATATCTGGTCTATTTGCCTTAATTTCTCTATCTGAGTGTATTGGCATATCCCAGAGTATGGTTGCTTTCTCGTTTTCTGTGACCTTTTCTGGCGTGTGTTTATACCATCTTTTTTCTGTTGTTATTCCATAGTGTTGGCATAGCTTCCAGTGTATATAGGACCCAGCTCTGTCGTGTCTGTGAATATATTCCTTCTTAGCCAGGACTGGGCAGCCAGAGATAATATGATTTATTGTTTCTTGTCCATCTCCACATATTCTACAGTTACTTGTTATGTTTCTTTTCATTATGTGTTTTTGGTAATTTCTGGTGGGGAGGCTCTGGTCTTGTGCAGCAATTAAAAATCATTCAGTCTCTGCTTTGAGTCCTGAGCTTCTCAGCCATTGCTGGGATTTTTCTCTGTTTATTTCTTTCGCATTTAGTTTAGCCCAGTATTTACCATGTAGGGGCTTTTCTTGCCATCGTTTTATCATGGTCCGTTGCTGTTCTAGTTTTAGTTTGGATTTCATGTGTTTTATAGCTTTTGTTGTTTCTTCTTCATCTTCTTCTTTTTCTTCTTCTTCTTCTTCTTCTTCTTCTTCTTCTTCTTCTTCTTCTTCTTCTTCTTCTTCTTCTTCTTCTTCTTCTTCTTCTTCTTCTTCTTCTTCTTCTTATTTGTTAGGTAGATTGATTTCTTGTTTGTATTTGTCAGCTTCCTTAAATATTGAAAACAGTTTTTTTGTTTTGCTCGTGTTTTGTGGCTATTTGTATTAGCTTCCCTTGCTTCTGGAGTAGGTATTTTTGCAGTCCTATAGTGGTTATTTTATAACAGTTTTCTAGCTGTATAAGACCCCTGCCACCTTCTGTGCGTTGTATATATAGCCTTTCTATGTCAGATTTTGGGTGGTGCATCCTATATCCAGTCATTATTTTTCTTGTTTTCCTGTCTATTTTACATAGTTCGTTTAGTGTCCAGTTAAGGATGTTTTAGCTGTAGCTTATAACTGGGACAGCTAAAGTGTTGATACCCATTATCTTGTTTTTAGCATTGAGCTCTGTTTTTAGTATTGATCTAACTCGTCTATAGTACTCTTTCTTTATTTTTTCTTTCATTTGTGTATGTTGTATCCTATCTAGTTCATTGACTCCTAAATACTTATATGATTGGCTTTCGTCTAGTTCTCTTATTTCATTGGCTTTATCTAGTGTTATATTGCTACTTTTAACTAATTTTCCTCTTTTCAGGGTTGCTTTGGCACATTTTTCTAATCCGAATTTCATATCTATTTCCTTGGTAAAGCCGTGTACTATCTGTAGTAGTGTTTCTAGCTCTTTGTCGTTTTTTGCATATAATTTTAGGTCATCCATATATAGAAGGTGGCTGACTGTTTTTCCGTAGCATTTGTAACCGCATCCAGTTCTATTTAGCAATTCTGTTAAAGGTGTGAGTGCCAGGCAGAACAGGAGTGGAGAGAGCGTGTCTCCCTGGAATATTCCTCTTCTAATGGGGATGGCTTTCGTTTTCACAAGTCCCTCTTTTGTTTGGAGTTGTAGCACTGTCTGCCATTTGTTCATTGAGTGCTCTATGTATTTTATGATAATTGGTGCCACCTTGTTTATGGCTAGTGTTTCCAGAATCCACGTGTGGGGAACACTGTCGAAAGCCTTTTGGTAGTCCACCCAGGCCATACTGAGGCCTTTCTTCTTTCTGCGGCTGTCTTCAGTTATGCCTTTATTGATCAATAATTTATCTTTACAGCCGTATGAGCCCTTGCAGCATCCCTTTTGCTCTTCTGGAAACAGGTTGTTATTTTCCAGGTGTTTACTCAATCTCTGCGATATTATTGCAGTAAAGGCTTTGTAGATCGTAGGGAGACAGGTTATAGGTCTATAGTTTTGTGGTTTCTCCGTTTCCGTGGATTTGGGGATTAAGATGGTTTTCCCTTTTGTGAGCCATTCAGGCATTGTCTCTGGATCTGCTAGTATGTTGTTAAAGTTTTCTGCCAGCTTTTTATGCATTCCTGGCAGGTGTTTTAACCAGAAATTGGGGATCTTGTCGTGTCCAGGTGCCTTCCAGTTGCTTAGTCTTTGCAGTGTCTGGGTGACCTCTTCAGTTGTTATAGAGGCCCAGAGTTGCTCAGGTGCTAAGTTCGTTGTTTTAATGGTCCTTTTCTGAGGTTGTTGCTTCACCGACCATATTTGTTTCCAGAATTTCTCTAGTTCTTCTGCTGTTGGTGCTGAAGTAATGTCTATTTTATTTTTACCCAGTTCTTGGTAGAGTTTTTTTTTTGGGGGGGGGGGTGGATTTGAACTGTTTGTTTTGTTCAAAGAAACGTTGGCGTTTCTCATACCGGCGGATCCTTTGAGCTTTGGCAAGGATGTCTTGCTTTAGTTTTTCTTTTGCCTCAGGTAAGTCTTTTTCTGTAATGCTATATTTGTACAGTATTTTTGTTTTCTTCTTGTTACTTAGTAGTGTTGATTGTTTACTAATTTCGTTGAGAATCGATAAATCTTTTCTCTTTTTTTTTAATTTTGTTCTGGATGTTATTTATCCACAAGGTCTGTTTGGGTGGTAGAACTCCTTATTATTATTATTATTATTATTATTATTATTATTATTATTATTATTATTATTATTATTATTATTATTATTATTATTATTATTATTATTATTATTATTATTTCAGTAGTCTATGTTGGTCCTGTGCATCCTTCTCCACTATAGCTCCGTGTCCCCCCCCCCATTTGTTTCTTCTTTCCGCAAGGAAAATATTGTGCGTATTGTGTATGCAGTCCTGAATGGTACTATTTGTTGTATTGTGTAATTTATAGCGAAGTTGGTTATATATTTGTCTTTATCTATTTTTCTCTCTTTTCATTTTCAAAGTAAGTGTTTTCCATGGGAAATATTTCTGCATTGAATACAAGCCTTCTGGTTATCTGTATTTCCAGGTCTGTACATTTGGATAGTTTCTTTATATCCTTCAGAGATAAAATATCCCCCGCTGGAATTCTATAAGAGATAGGATACATTTGATTTTCTGCTACTTTTTGATAATAATATCTGGACTATTTTTCCTTAATGTCTGTCCACAAGAATCGGCATGTCCTAGAGTATTGTACGAACATCATCTAAGACTGTGCCGTGTGTTTGTACACTTCGCTCTGCATATGCTTGATAATTCTGGCATGATTTCCAGAGTATGAACTCTCTAATTTTAACGTGCATAATTTTGTACTTCGTTTGGTCTAACACTGAGTAAGCAGAAACAATATATTTCCTCTTTCATTTTAGACCACATTTCGTGAAAATAGAGGTTTCGAAAGAAATAATCACTAGATTAATATATTCTTGACTGTGAGAGTGACAAGGGAGTGTGTGTAACCCAGTGTAGAATGACTATCACAAGCAAAAGATCTCCTTCGGAAAGCCCACATCTCTGATGTGCAAGTCAAAAGGTATAATACGTATATGCATGCATACATGCATACATACAGATACATATATGCACATACATACACATATATACACCCCATACACACACACACATACACACATACATACATACATACGCACATATATATATATATATATATATATATATATATATATATATAGGTTGAAAAAAGATTAGTGGTTAGCAGCATTTCGTTCGTCTTTACGTTCAGTGTTCAAATGCTGCCGAGGTCGACTTTATCTTTCATTCTTTCGGGGGTCGATCAATTAAGTACCAGTTACGCACTAGTGGGCGATGTAATCGACTGGTCTCCTACCCAAAAATTTCAGGCCTTGTGCCTATAGTAGAAAGAATTATTATTATTATCATTATTATTATTATTATCATTATTGTTCAGTAGTTTTATTTTTATAACATGCTTTCACTTCACTACCGAGCGCAGCTCTGTGCGCCTTGGGTATGTGCTGTGGTTTGCTGTGGTGCTCTTATGTTTACTGTATTGAAAGTGTTTTGCGTAGAATGTGTGCAGTACCCAGTAGTGCAATTTTCTGTATGTTATATATATTTGTAAGTCCTGGTATTTTTGTTATGTATTTGTCTGAATATTTTTTTATTATACCTAAGGTACCTACTATGATAGGAATTGTTTCTGTTTTTAGATTCCACATTCGAGTTATCTCTATTTCCAGGTCTTTGTATTTTGAAAGTTTTTCCATTTCTTTTAGAGAAACGTTGTCATCTGCTGGTATTGATACATCAATTAGAAAGCATTTTTTTTCTTCATGATCTTTGACAACTATATCTGGTCTATTTGCCTTAATTTCTCTATCTGTGTGTATTGGCATATCCCAGAGTATGGTTGCTTTCTCGTTTTCTGTGACCTTTTCTGGCGTGTGTTTATACCATCTTTTTCTGTTGTTATTCCATAGTGTTGGCATAGCTTCCAGTGTATATAGGTCCCAGCTCTGTCGTGTCTGTGAATATATTCCTTCTTAGCCAGGACTGGGCAGCCAGAGATAATATGATTTATTGTTTCTTGTCCATCTCCACATATTCTACAGTTACTTGTTATATTTCTTTTCATTATGTGTTTTTGGTAATTTCTGGTGGGGAGGCTCTGGTCTTGTGCAGCAATTAAAAATCCTTCAGTCTCTGCTTTGAGTCCTGAGCTTCTCAGCCATTGCTGGGATTTTTCTCTGTCTATTTCTTTCGCATTTAGTTTAGCCCAGTATTTACCATGTAGGGGCTTTTCTTGCCATCGTTTTATCATGGTCCGTTGCTGTTCTAGTTTTAGTTTGGATTTCATTTGTTTTATAGCTTTTGTTGTTTCTTCTTCTTCTTCTTCTTCTTCTTCTTCTTCTTCTTCTTCTTCTTCTTCTTCTTCTTCTTCTTCTTCTTCGTATTTGTTAGGTAGATTGATTTCTTGTTTGTATTTGTCAGCTTCCTTAAATACTGAAAACAGTTTTTTGTTTTGCTCGTGTTTTGTGGCTATTTGTATTAGTTTCCCTTGCTTCTGGAGTAGGTATTTTTGCAGTCCTACGGTGGTTATTTTATAACAGTTTTCTAGCTGTATAAGACCCCTGCCACCTTCTGTGCGTTGTATATATAGCCTTTCTATGTCAGATTTTGGGTGGTGCATCCTATATCCAGTCATTATTTTTCTTGTTTTCCTGTCTATTTTACATAGTTCGTTTAGTGTCCAGTTAAGGGTGTTTTAGCTGTAGCTTATAACTGGGACAGCTAAAGTGTTGATACCCATTATCTTGTTTTTAGCATTGAGCTCTGTTTTTAGTATTGATCTAACTCGTCTATAGTACTCTTTCTTTATTTTTTCTTTCATTTGTGTATGTTGTATCCTATCTAGTTCATTGACTCCTAAATACTTATATGATTGGCTTTCGTCTAGTTCTCTTATTTCATTGGCTTTATCTAGTGTTATATTGCTACTTTTAACTAATTTTCCTCTTTTCAGGGTTGCTTTGGCACATTTTTCTAATCCGAATTTCATTTCTATTTTCTTGATAAAGCCGTGTACTGTCTGTAGTAGTGTTTCTAGCTCTTTGTCGTTTGTTGCATATAATTTTAGGTCATCCATATATAGAAGGTGGCTGACTGTTTTTCCATAGCATTTGTAACCGCATCCAGTTCTATTTAGCAATTCTGTTAAAGGTGTGAGTGCCAGGCAGAACGGGAGTGGAGAGAGCGTGTCTCCCTGGAATATTCCTCTTCTAATGGGGATGGCTTTCGTTTTCACAAGTCCCTCTTTTGTTTGGAGCTGTAGCACTGTCTGCCATTTGTTCATTGAGTGCTCATTATTATTATTATTATTATTATTATTATCATTATTATTATTACTATTGAGTGAGAGAGCAGTGCATGTCATCAAAGTGACACTGCGGTAATATATACGAAGCCCATTATACACCTCATGACTAACCGTCTGTAAAGGGTACACCAGGCACATGAATCACAACAATACGTGCGCAACATGGTGATCTCATATCAAGATAAACAGCGCATGACCTCGCAGGTGGGACCCAGTTAGAATTTTTTTCTGGTCGAGTAGCCTATCCCGCTCAAAAAGTCCCTGAATAAGGTTTGTTGAGGAAAGACCCATGTTTCCAAAGGTGAATTATTCAAACCCCAAAGAATTCCTCTCAACACGTGGCTATGATGCTCCCCCCTACTTCTGCTCATGATCAGAGATGAACATATCGTCAGCTACCAAGTGACATGCTCAACTGATTAAGGTCAAACAACTGACAAGCAAATCTGTGGTATTAAGCAGAATATTTGCTGTAGCCCATCTTTTTATACCAAGACAAAACAATGTACATGATAACACTTCCAATCAACTAAGATCAGAAACCATGAGAGCCATTGCTTGGTACTGCATTATTATTATTATTATTATTGTTCAATAGTTTTATTTTTATAACGTGATTTCACTTCACTACCGAGCGCAGCTCTGTGTGCCTTGGGTATGTGCTGTGGTTTGCTGTGATGCTCTTATGGTTACTGTATTGAAAGTGTTTTGCGTAGGATGTGTGCAGTGCCCAGTAGTGCAATTTCCTGTATGTTATATATATTTGTAAGCCCTGGTGTTTTTGTTATGCATTTGTCTGAATATTTTTTTTATTATACCTAAGGCACCTACTATGATAGGAATTGTTTCTGTTTTTAGATTCCACATTCGAGTTACCTCTATTTCCAGGTCTTTTATTTTGAAAGTTTTTCCATTTCCATTATTATTATCATTATTATTATTATTATTATTATTATTATTAGTAGTAGTAGTAGTAGTAGTAGTAGTAGTAGTAGTAGTAGTAGTAGTAGTAGTAGTAGTAGTAGTAGTAGTATTAAAGACGGCAAGCTGGCAGAGTCATTAGCAAGCCCGACAAAACGACGCTAAGCATAATTTCGTCTGTCTTTGCAGTCTGACTTCAAATTCCGCTGAGAGCGACTTTGCCTTTCCTCATTTCGGTGTCGACAAAATAAGTACCAGCCAATGCCTGGGACCGATGTTATTGACTTATCCCCTCCCCGGAAATTGCTGGCCTCGCACCAAAACATTGATATTATTATTAAATCTTATTTGTCAGATCTCTTGATCTTACTTGCTCTACTTAATACTGTGAGAACGGACACCAACCTATTGTCAGAAATCTCACAGGCTCTCATTCCACGAATTATTAGACTTAGTAATTAGATGTTAAGTATCCTTGAAGATACTTAACGCACAAGTACCGATTCAATTATTATTATTATTATTATTATTATTATTATTATTATTATTATTATTATTATTATTATTATTATTAATATTATTATTATTATTATTATTATTATTATTATTATTATTATTATTATTATTATTATTATTATTATTATTTTATGTTTGACTTTTGTTTTGCATTTGTACAAGTTGGATCCAAGTCTCACCCAGAGACCTCAAGAGACAACAAGTTAGAAGTTCATGTAGGTGTTATGCCTAGGGTACCGTATATTTGGATTTGTACAGTTTTGTTCAAGTGAATGTTTAAGAAACCATAAGAAAATTATGTGTTTGCTTTAAAATTTGAGATCACATAGACAGTATTTTACGTAGGATATGGGCAGTTCCCATGAGCACTATCTTTTGAACTTCAGCCATTTTGGGGTTTCCTGGTATCTGAGCTAGGTAGTAATCAGCCCATTTCGCTGTCATTCCCAGGGCACCTATGACAATAGGTATTGTTTTCGTCTTCAGATTCCACATTTTGCTCATTTCTGTTTCAAGGTCTTTATATTTGCTCAGTTTTTGGTAGGTCTTGACAGATACGTTTATATCAATTGGGACAGTCATATCAATGAGGAGGCATGATTTTTGTCTGAAGTCTTTCAGTATGATGTCTGGCCTATTTGCGTCTATCTTTCTGTCAGTTTGAATGGTGAAGTTCCAGAGGAGTGCAATGTGATCATTTTCAAGTACTGGCGGTGGTTTGTGTTCCCACCAGTTTTTATCATGGGGCAAGTCCAAGTTTTTGCATATTACCCAGTGAATATATTGTGCAGCTCTATCATGCCTGTTGAGATACTCTGTAGGCGCAAGCAGACTGCACATGGAGACAACATGATCGATGGTCTCATTTTGTTGTTGGCATATACGACATAATGGGGAGCTGCCCTTCTTTAATATGTTGGCCTGGTAGTTCTTTGTAGGTAGGCATTGATCTTGGACTGCTATGATAAACCCCTCTGTTTCTGATTTCAAGCCAGAGGCCATTAACCATTGGTGGGTAAGGGCTTTGTTAATATCTGCATTATTCGCTCTCTTTGGGTATTTGCCATTGAGAGGTTTTCCATGCCATTTTTCAGTCATAATATCTAAGGCAGCAATTTTAGCACGGGTTTTCAAGCGCTTAGCTTTTTCTGCAGGTGTTTCTAGTTCGTCTAATTCTTGAATTTGTTGCAATTGGAGTTCACTTAGATATTCCTTTGCCTGTTTTGTTACTGAGTAAGATGCTTTCTTGCTTTCATGTTTTAAGACAAGTTTTAGCATCCAGTCCTCAGAGTTTTTCAGATAGGTGTCTAGGCCAATTGTGGCTACCTTCATTGATAATGCCACCTGTAGAAGTCCTCGGCCTCCCTCTTTTCTTGGCAGATAAAGACGTTCTATATCTGCCTTAGGGTGGTGTATTCTATGCATTGTCAACAGTTTTCGTATTTTTCTGTCAACATTACATATTTCAGTAATTGACCAGTTAACGATATTGAAGCTGTAAGTCACGACTGGTATGGCTAGAGCATTGATCGCTTCGATCCTGTTTCTCGCGTTCAGCTCTGTCTTCAGTATTGCTCTCACCCTGCGATAACATTCTCTTCTGATCCTTTCCCTCATCACTGAGTGCTTGATATTGTCCCCTTCAATTACCCCTAGGTATTTGTAGCTCTCCGCTGGTTCTAACTCTTTTATGATATTTTGCTGGTCAAGGTTCACATTAGATGTATTTGTCATTTTTCCTTTGATAAAGGTAGCTTTTGCACATTTATCAAGGCCAAATTGCATCCTGATGTCATCACTGAATTGTTTAACAATCGCTAGTAGGCCTTTGAGCTGTTGGTCATTTTTTGCAAAGAGCTTTAAATCATCCATGTAAATGAGATGATTTATATTTTTATCAAATATTTTATAACCATACTGTGCATCATTGAGCAATTTTGAGAGCGGTATTAGGGCTAGACAGAAGAGGAGTGGTGATAGTGAGTCACCCTGGAAAATGCCACATGAAAGTCTTACATCTCCAGCATTTAGAGATTCATTGTCATTGTTCAACATCAGTGTGGTTCTCCATGATCTCATACTTACAGATAAAAAGTTTCGCAGAGTAGGAGCTATTTTATACATTTCCAGACATTTCCTAATCCAGCTATGTGGTAGGCTGTCAAAGGCCTTTTTATAGTCTATCCAGGCTATTGACAAGTTTTTGTGTCGCTTGTGACAATCTTCTAAGATCATCTTATTGATGAGTAGCTGATCTTTACAACCATAAGATCCACGTTTACATCCCTTTTGCTCATTAGGGAATATGCTACTTTCTATTAAAAAACTATAGGTGTACTCGGTTAGGACAGATGTTAGCGTCTTATACATTGTTGTTAAGCAGGTTATGGGGCGATAATTTTTTGGTTCGTTTGTTTCCTCATTTTTTGGAAGCAGGAATGTTAAACCATTAACTAGCCAAGAAGGCATCAAACTAGGATTTTACAAAACATCGTTGTAAAGTTTTGTTAGCAGTTCATGGCTTTCTGGGAAGGCATTCAACCAGAAGTTAGGAATTTTATCCTTTCCTGGAGACTTCCATTTGCTTGACCTCCCGAGAGCAGATCTTATATCTTCTACCTTGACCCCCTCCCACTTTTGCTCCTCTAAGGAGTCTAGGTCTGTAGATATTCTATCAATCCAAGGAGCCTTTTCATTGTGTGTTTTATTATTATTATTATTATTATTATTATTATTATTATTATTATTATTATTATTATTATTATTATTATTATTATCATTATTATTATTATTATTATTATTATTATTATTATTATTATTATTATTATTATTATTGCCTTTGCACAGCTTCTAATGCTGGAGATGTATTACGGTGTCAGCTGTTCACTACCAGTGAACTAAGGTAACACCTCTTATTTTTCGAACACCTTCCGGAGTATTCGAGCGGTTCCAAGCAGTGCTGTTTTCTGCAAGTGCTCCACCCTTATTGCAGCTCCTATTTGTTCCATGTACTTCTCAAGATATTTACTCACTGTTCCCAGGGCCCCGACAATTATTGGTACTACTACCACCTTTTTCATCGTGTGTGTGTGTGTGTGTGTGTGTGTGTGTGTGTGTGTGTGTGTGTGTGTGTGTGTGTGTGTGTGTGTGTGTGTGTGTATGCGTGCGCGTGTATTTCTGTGTGCTAATTTTTGTGCTTGTCCCTACCACCACTTGACAGCTAGCGATGATTTTTTTTATATTCCATACGATACCATTCAATGCGTGCTTCACTTTTTAAGACGGTATGGTGCAAATTGAGTGAGGTTTGTCTGCTATTTCCTACAGTGTAAGTAACTATAGATAGCTTTCTAAGAAATCTGAAATGCAAACATTGAAAGTTAACCACTCTGAAATCTTCTAGTATATCTACATTATATTATTTAATCTGTTCTTACGTTTTTAAGACAGTTGGGAGCACATTGAATGAGGTTTGTCTGCTATTTCTAGCAGTGCAAGTAACTACAGAGAGCTTTCCAGGAAATGGCGAAATCTGTAATGCAAAGATTGGTAGATAACTTAGAAAGTCTTTTTATGTATCTAATACACTATTCAATGTATTCTTGCGTTTTTTTTAAGACAGTGGGCGTGCAATTTGAGTGAGATTTGTCTGTTATGTCTAACTGCACGAGGAACTACTACAGAATGGTTTTTAAGCAATGGTGGAAACTATAATGCAAAGTTTGATAGATAACTTCGAAAGTAGAAAATTGCTGACACACTGTGTAAGTTAAAGAATGAATGAAACATATGAATCAATTTCTGGGGAAACCACTACAGTGAAAATAGAATCAGAATTTACAAAGATTTGCTGGTCCATACTAATGTGATAAAACGTTTTCAATGTATTTCAATGTACAAAATATGCGTAGCTATTTTATAGGAATATTCGTATTTGTTCGGCACGAAAATGTACTTGTAAACTCTATTTAGAAATGTCCAGAAATCTATTTTCCCCAGAAAACCTTGGCAAATAATAGAAAACTTGGCCGATGAGTTTGAATTAGAGATGTCCAACTCTTAGAAAGTGTTTATCAATTAAGCTTTGTGATTTTGTAATACTTTTCTTTTTTGCTTTTTTTATTTTTACTTTTCCCTTTTTTATTCTTTTGCTTTTCCCTCGGAATTCTGTTGATAAGGGGTAAAACTAGAAATAACATACTGATCTATTTTTATTTATTTTCTCTCTCTCTCTCTCTCTTTTTTTTTTTTTTTTTTTTTTGTTTGCCAATTTGATCTTTACATTATATAGCATTGTTAGAAGCTCGATTTTGCCATTTTTGATTAACCATTTTTCGACATGGAATATTAAGACAATTTCTCTTTTGAAGTAGAGAAAAATGCAAAGAAATTTTTCCCGAAACCACGACGCTTAATTTAATTTAATGTAATTTAATTTTATTTATTTATCTATTTATTGACAACAATACATAATTTTCAATGGGATTTAATCGTTAGACTTTGTCACGTTACTTAACTATTTCTTTATACATAGATCTATTGTAGGATGAAAACCAAAGTCGATTCCGGCAAAATTTGAACTTAGAATGTAAAAGGACCTAACTAGATACCACAAGATATTTTGTCCATTGCGGAATTTGCCACCCACCACCCTCATTGATGTTTAGTTAAAACATATCGTTCATGTAGGCACCTCTTTCTAATTGTGTAGTATTTCATTTTATTTTATGTGTGTATGATTTTAAATATTTTGTCCTAGAAAAAAAATATAACTTCTGGATGCAACTAGCAAAATTTACTTGATCAACATTACTTGATCAACATTACTTGATCAACATTACTTGATCAACATTACTTGATCAACATTACTATCCAGTAATGTGAAAATATTTTTCCAAAAGTAAGAAAGTAGATAGATATGGGATGAAACATTGAAAACGTTCATCACATTATGAGGTACATGGAGATCTTTAAATCACGGTTTTATTTGACTGCAAAGGAACGAATATAAAAGGACATGTCACCCCAGTCTGCAGAACGCCATTTCAGAACCGGAAATAGATACATTCAGACAATGAAAGGCTTGTCACTTAAAGCAGAAAATACATTTTATTACTGTATTTTTTACTGAGTAAAATGAAGGAAAAAAAAAAAGAGATTAAAGGCTGAGATGATGTATACGTTTATATTCAAGTATAAATAATGTTTCTTATAGGAAGCTGTCTAAATAATGCAGAGACAAGTACGTTTAAAATGTCACTTCGTAACGACTCTGCAGTTTAAATACCTACAAGATCAATGTTTCAAACATGGTGAGCGCGCCTGTCAGTTAAGGCGTGGCAATATTTTGATGGAAAGGCAGCGAGCTGGCAGGATCATTGGAAAGGTCTCTTCTTCAAAACATATACTTAGAGATATGAGAACCGTTGATCGAAAACAGTTCATCGAAATAAAATTTATCGAAAGCTGGTTCAGCGGCAAGTCAGCACTGAAGTGGAAATTCTTCAGATTCTAAATTATTAGATCCTAAATTCTGATAATCTCAACATGGAATTGAATATTTGTTGTGATATGGGCTATCTCGGGTAAGTTAAATCGAATAGAATAAATAATTTCTCTTCTTTATATTCTTTTAACTGTTTCATGCTGGAGCACCGCCTTTAGACGAGCAAATCGACTCCAGGACTTATTCTTTGTAAGCCTAGTACTTATTCTATCAGTCTCCTTTGGCGAACCGCTACGTTACGGGGACGTAAAGACACCAGCATCGGTAGTCAAGCTATGTTGGGAGGACGAACACAGACACTCAAACATGTACACACACACACACACACACACACACACACACACACACACACACATATATATATATATATATATATATATATATATATATATATATATATATACTCTTTACTCTTTACTCTTTTATTTGTTTCAGTCATTTGACTGTGGCCATGCTGGAGCACCGCCTTTCGTGGAGAAAATCGACCTCAGAATTTTTTATTTGTGAGCCTTGTACTTATTCGATAGGTCTCTTTTGCCGAACCGCTAAGTTACGGGGCCATAAACACACCAGCATCGGTTGTCAAGCGATGTTGGAGGCTCAAACACAGACACACAAACACAGACTCACACACGTATATATATATATATATATATATATATATATATATATATATATATATATATATATATATATATATACATACGACGGGCTTCTTTCAGTTTCCGTCTACCAAATCCACTCACAAGGCTTTGGTCGACCCGAGGCTATAGTAGAAGACACTTGCACAAGGTGCCACGCAGTGGGACTGAACCCGGAACCATGTGGTTGGTAAGCAAGCTACTTACCACACAGCCACTCCTACGCATCCACTTCTATATATATATGACAGGCTTCTTTCAGTTTCCGTCTACCAAATCCACTCACAAGGTTTTGGTTGGCCCGAGACTATAGTAGAAGACACTTGCTCAAATTAGATACACTAAATTACTTTATCAAATAAAAATTAGATTATAGTAAGTGGGATAGATTAAGTCTGCGTATGTTCATTAAAGTTTCTTTTGTTGTGTGGTAAGAAGCTTGCTTCCCAACCACATGGTTCCAGATTCAGTCCCACTGCGTGGCACCTTGGGCAAGTGTCTCCAGATATAAACCACAGGCTGACCAAAGCCTTGTGAATGGATTTGAGAAATAGAAACTGAAAGAAGACGTCGTATATATATATATATATATATATATATATATGTGTGTGTGTGTGTGTGTGTGTGTGTGTGTGTGTGTGTGTGTGTGTGTGTGTGTGTGTGTGTGTGCACGCGCGCGCGCGCGTTTGTGTGTGTCATTGTGTCTGTGTTTGTCTCCACCACCACTTGAAAGCCTGTGTTAGTGTGTTTACGTTCCCGTAAATTAGCGGTTCTGCAAAAGAGCCCGATAGAATAAGTACTAGGCTTATAAAAGAAAAAAATTCGACTAAAAATTCTTCAAAGCGGTACCCCATCATGGCCGCAGTCTAATGACTAAAACAAGCAAAAGATAAAAGATATTAGATTATAAAGAGTCGATAAAGAAGCTTAGTGCCCTTGACATCAGTTTCGATTTTTATTATTCTTTATTAGGAACCAGGTACCATATGCGAACTAGTAGACACTGTAGTGGTGCTCTACTGTACGCTGTTTCTATGAAAAGTTTATAGTATGAAAGGCTGTGATGGTATTTAAGTCAGGTAGCGGTAGTTTATTACAGGAGTGATCAAATATTTGGAAAATATTCACAAGGAAAATGCCAGTGTAGATAACAAAACATTACAAACTGAAAATATGTATGACAGTTGTAATTTGTCATGTTAAAGATTTCTATTAAAAACAATAGACCAGACAATGTTGAAAATTTTTTTTTAAGCATTTACTAAAATATAGAATGTTTGACTAATGCTAAATTTTCACAAAAAGAGGTTTCATCGTTACATATATTTTATGCCCTTCAGTGAAAGTTATTAAGAGTTATCACAGAAAAGTGTGTTGTTTGTTCTTCAATAAAGACAACCTTTATTCAGTAGATTAGCACATCTATGACATAATAAACTGTATTCAGAATGACTAAATGAAACCTAGTGAAAATGCATTCACAGACAGTCTGTTATCAAATGTTTCATTTAAATATGAATACAAATATACAAGTAATTTAATATTCTATAAATGGAAACGATGTAAGAATAGACAGGGAGGATGGGCTGTGCAAATAGTTTTGTAAATAGCATAAGGGATAGTTATGTCAGACTTTCCAAATGCTTACAATTGTGTTCCTGTCCTAAACATCGAATGCAGACATCGGACGCCAGACGTGTGGCACTCCTGCAACATATTCTGATAGACATAGCCAATTAAAATCTAACCCACTTTTAACGACTCAACTTTGTCGAATGTTCGACAATATCTTAATCACGTTATATGTCATGTACTTTGGAGTATGTTGTCAATACGAAATACTGCTTCTCTGTTTTCAGTCATCTTGGATTTTTACCAGTGGTTAGAAGTATCTAGAAGTTCAGTGTTCTTCATGTGTCATATTGGAAGATTAATTGCTTCAATTAGTAAGACTGTATGAAAATATAAGCACTGGGATATTAATCAGAGAAACGCAAACTTGAGATGTTATCAGTATAATGCTATTTGGAGACAGACAGGGATAAAAGGCCATAGAAAAGCTATTTTGATGATACATTCTTGCCATAAGAGATTCCTCTGGCATGGCTCGGTAAAAATAATTGTCTCAACAGATAAAACAATTTTACAGTCACAAAATTTGTCAAAAATAGTACAACTGCTAAAGGAAAAAACTTTAGTTCAGTAGGAGGCATTTAAAAAACGTTCGATAAGAATGGCAATATGGTTGTCAGAGAAAACAAATGACACAGAAAACAAATACTAAAAAGAGAAGAAAAAATTCTTATAGGAATTGTTAATTAAGTTAAGAGAACATATGTTTATTCTGTTTATAAATGTCGATTGGCGACAGATATTGACAGATATTTTAAATTAAATAGCATTGGTTCATGACCTGGGCTGTACCCCACCACTTTTGTTGTCGTTGTGAGCTCATAAGGGGAAGAGCAAATATCATGAGAGTGCTGAATGTTTAGTATGTAGTAGGGTAGATCACGATTTTTCTTAGAAGTAAAATATTTAAGCCAGATAAAATCTTTGTATTTTAAATACGTTTCCAAAAATAATCTTTGCCAAGATCAGAAAATGAGAAGTAAAGTGAGCAGAAAGCAGGATTGATTATGCAAAAAGGTCTAATGTAATTTCATTACATAAGAAGCTGCATTTCGTCTGTCTTTACGTTCTGAGTTCAAATTCCGCCGAGTTTGCATTTCATCCTTTGAGACGTTGATAAAACAAATATCAGTCATGTACTGGTGTCGATGTAATCGATTTCCCCCTCCCCTCAAAACCTACTGGCCCTATGCCAAAATGTGAAACCTTTATATAAGAAGTTCTTGCTATCATTAGTATCATCCTCAAAAATATAACACAGGTGGCACAAGTTCATGCAACAACAGAACGCAAAATTGGTTTCCTTCTGATTGAAATAGTCTGTTGGAAAGTTTGCAAAACATGCAAAAGGGTCTTTAGCAAAACGCCTTTGAGTGAAAGGGTTACAGAAAGTGGAAAGACACTTAAGAAGAGCGAGCTGGTGGATTTGATTTAGAAGAGAACTCCATAAAAAGCATTAATATAATAATTTCTTTCAAATCCTACAAGCAAGGGGAATAGAATATTACCATTATACCTTTTAAATGACGTGAAACATGCAACCAATGGAAATTACTTTAGACGCAATCTTAGTTTGCGCAGAATCTCTTACATGCGTTACTGTCACCGACTCCGATAAACATCACTTTTAATTGAGAAGGTTTCTTTTATGTTACTGAATTTCCGAATTGATTTCAAATAGCAGATCTTGTTTCCTATTTACGAATATGAGCAATTCATAGATTTTGCTAAACGATCAATATTATTTCTTCACGTAAATTTTCGAGTTGTGTTCTATTAATGGCATCTTTTTTTGAAAGTATTGTAGGTACATCTGCTTATAGCATCAAAGTTATTAGTTGGATCTGATATTCATTATTAATTTCTTCATTATTAATTTCTTCATTATTAATTTCTTC
The DNA here is from genome assembly GCF_046866305.1 of Octopus bimaculoides. Taxonomy (NCBI): domain Eukaryota; kingdom Metazoa; phylum Mollusca; class Cephalopoda; order Octopoda; family Octopodidae; genus Octopus; species Octopus bimaculoides. Next base: position 132,925,026 of record NC_142928.1, read on the forward strand.
ATTATTAATTTCTTCATTATTAATTTCTTCATTATTAATTTCTTAAATTCTTATGATTTAAGGTTCACTTTCAATAGCAACTTGCTGATTATCCTCCTTACTCCTATGAACACTGCTAATCCAGATTAAAGATATCACAATCAGTAAATTTCACCGGGGACGTATTAAGCAGATCTTGAACATTTCTTTTATTTATTTCATCGAATGCAGTGAACTGGCAGAATAGTTAACAGCCCCTTAGCTGTATTTCGTCCGCCGATGTTGATTTGGCCCTTCATCTTTTCGGAACCGATGAAATAAGTACCAGTTGATCACCGGGGTCAATGTAATCGATTAAACTAAACCCCATCCTTAAAAAAATTGCTGGCCTTGTGCCAAAATTTGAAAAATTTATTTCATCATTGAAGGCAGCGGGCTGGCAGAATCGGTCGATCTTTTCCCCATTTTTCCAGTATCATCTCAACCATTGCTCAATTTTTCCTAGATCTTGCTTTGCCCGCATTATGTCCCTTTCAATGCGTCGTTTCCATCACGGTTCTTTTTTTTGTTCTCTTAAGTTGTAATTTCTCCTCAACAAGTAGCGCAATAGCTCGGAGAAGATTCCTTGTTTGTGTTATGTCCTCTGTCTGGACGTACGGTATGACAGTATTTATCTTTTGTGTTACTTTATTTCTCATACTCCTGTCTATTCTTCTCATATTCATGAGGATTTTTTCTTCTGGAGCATTCATCAAGTCGGTGAGTCGTCCTTGAATTTCAAGCAATTCATTATCTAGTTGGTTCTTTTCTCTTGCATGACCACCCACCACAGTATCAGACTTCACTGTATAACATTCCTGTTCCTCATCATTAACAGACCCATCACCATTTCCCTGTTCCTCCTGTCTACTCTTCTCTCTGCTTTCAACTCCGATCCTCTTTTGTAGCCCATCCGCAGGGTCACTAATCCGAGATATTTCTACTCCAGTTAAGTAACCCTTCCTCCTAATCACTCTCACTTGGTTCATTAGTTTATTTTCTGACATTGGATACATGTCCTTTTCCATCCAAAATCTCAAAGTACGTCGGCCTACTCCGCGACTTCTTTCCGGCTTTGCTGTTTCATGACATTCAATAAGTGTATCGTACTCTTCCTTCGTCCACTTATGTCTGTTTTTGCGCACACTGTGTATGTGATCTGTTGTGACATAACGACCGTCCGGAGCCAGATCATTGCCACTGATGTGAGCGGTTTCAGACATGCCTGGCGGGAAACTTTCACCATGATCGGCTATAGTTCCATTCTCGCCGTTAATTCTTTCATTGTTTTTACATCATGATTTCATGAGTCGTTCGTGGGGTTCCCACTAGAGTTGTTATTGAGATCCCATTTCTCCTTTCCTCTCTTTATTTGTACATACACGTACACATGTATGTACATATACATATATACAAAATAACGTGCTTGCATTGAGTCGCCTCCATAACCATAGCAATTATCATCATCATCATCATCATCATCATTATTATCATCATCATCATCATCATCATCATCATCATTATTATTATTATTATTATTATTATTATTATTATTATTATTATTATTATTATTATTATTATAGACGTCGCATAGTATACAATATCGCGAGTTTGTTTATTGAAGATATTGTATCTACGGGGTGTTTGTACTGTTTGTCAAGTTACAACAAGGACCTCAGACAGGTAGTACTTTACGCAATATGTGTGCAGTTCCAAGTAATGCCGACGTTTGCAATACATCTACATTGTAGGGTATTTCTAAGGTTTTCAGATATTTTTTTCAAATTGGGTGGTATTGAACCCAATGCTCCAATGTTATTATCATTATTATTATTATTATTATTATTGTTCAGTAGTTTTATTTTTATAACGTGCTTTCACTTCACTACCGAGCGCAGCTCTGTGCGCCTTGGGTATGTGCTGTGGTTTGCTGTGGTGCTCTTATGTTTACTGTATTGAAAGTGTTTTGCGTAGAATGTGTTCAGTACCCAGTAGTGCAATTTTCTGTATGTTATATATTATTATTATTATTATTCAGTAGTTTTATTTTTATAACGTGCTTTCACTTCACTACCGAGCGCAGCTCTGTGCGCCTTGGGTATGTGCTGTGGTTTGCTGTGGTGCTCTTATGTTTACTGTATTGAAAGTGTTTTGCGTAGAATGTGTGCAGTACCCAGTAGTGCAATTTTCTGTATGTTATATATATTTGTAAGTCCTGGTGTTTTTGTTATGTATTTGTCTGAATATTTTTTTATTATACCTAAGGCACCTACTATGATAGGAATTGTTTCTGTTTTTAGATTCCACATTCGAGTTATCTCTATTTCCAGGTCTTTGTATTTTGAAAGTTTTTCCATTTCTTTTAGAGAAACGTTGTCATCTGCTGGTATTGAAACATCAATTAGAAGGCATTTTTTTCCTTCATGATTTTTGACAACTATATCTGGTCTTATTATTATTATTATTATTATTATTATTATTATTATTATTATTATTATTATTATTATCATCATTATTATTATTATTATTATTATTATTATTATTATTATTATTATTACTATTATTATTATTATTATTATTATTATTATTATTATTATTATTATTATTATTATTATTATTATTATTATTATTATTATTATTATTATTATTGCTGTTATTGTTGTCATTTTCAGTACACTGGTTATCTCTGCGCTGTATTTTGTCTACACTTGTTGCCTTAAGAGCTTGAGTTTAACTTCGCAAATCAACCAGAACTAAATGTAATCGTTTCTTTTTAGTTTCAGCTCGAATCTTGTTTCCTTCCGTTACATTTTCTCTAATTGTGGAGAAGATAACTAAATCTTTCATTTTAATAGCCATCATGCTTGAGGGATGTCTTTTCTGACTGCTATCTCTCATCCACAAAAACAAAAGACGCTACATTTTATACTACTTCTGTTTCTTGTCAGTTTACATGAAGTTGATACAGCTTTACGCTCTTTCCTCAGAGTCGTTTATCTTTCTTATAACTATTCCTATTGTTGCTTTATTCATTCTAAAGTCTCGCACAATTTTTGCTTTGCTGTCACCCACATTGTTATCTCTTTATAACCTCTAGTTTATTTATCATCTAGAGTTAGCACTTTTTTTCTTCCTAGCACCTGAATTTTTCTCATTAGTCTTTCTGTATCCACAACCATTAAGGCTGAAGCGTGTATTATATTTTGATAAAGTGGAGCAACACAATTATTTCAAGAAACACGGAACTTACAATACATCGTATTTACAAAAATAAATTTTAAAAAATGTATAAGTGAAAACCACATTGCAGCAGGAAGTTCATAATCATATTAACTCGTAAAATTAGCTCCAGATAGTTGTTTAGAGACTGTGTCGAGTGACAAGAGTAGACTGCACTATGCGCTCACAGTTACGGTTACTTCATTACAAGGCAATTTTCCACGCAGTATTTGAAAATATTGTCGTGTTAATCGAGATTTGCTTTGCTTAATTTGGATTTGCTATTAAATTAGAAACTGTGTTAACCGAGATGTTCTTGTGTGTAGGCGACAGTAAGTCATAATTCCATAAATACTATCTATGATTCTGTATTGACTCGAATGGAAAAATGTGTCGCTCAAGGACTTCAGTTTGAACAATTTTCATGATGTTTCATATTTAGATGCTTTTATAAATTCATTAACTTGTTAAACAAAAATAACTAAGAGATGATAGGTGTTGTATAACGTCACTAGCATTGCATTAAGCTCTTAACAACAACGCATAGCAAGAAACGGATCTCGAACAGAATTATCAGTTATCAGTTTCTCAACCATGTGAACTACCCAGCTCATTAACTTACCGGGTAAATGGCAGAGTATTCACCAGATAAGTGTATCCTTAACGTAAATCTCAGGTGGAATGACCGTGACATTATGTGGCTACTGGTACATTCTATCGAGCGGGCTTCCACAGAGTTTCCGTCTACCCAGTATTGCTTCCAAGGCATAGATTAACTCGAGGCTTTAGGAAATGATTATATCCACGTATCCAAGATGACATCCGGTAGATTCGAACCGGGGTTTTTGTGATTAAGCGTTCAGCCATACCGCTCATCTAACACACTGCTATAACTGACAGGAATACTATATAATTAATGAGCGCTCGTTAAGCTGCAATGCAAGCTTCGGGTTCTCTGATGTGCTAGGGTAATAAAACAGGAAGCCATTTTCGTTGTCAACCTGACGCCATATTCATTCAGATTGTAATATTAGATCCTGATCTTAATTCTGACCCAGAATGTTTATTGTAATTATTTGTTAATTATTTTATAACGTAATTTGTGAACAATAGCGTCGTTAGTTACAAGTTTCAGATGAGCTATTCACTGGCTCGCTGCATATTCAGAAGTAAGTGTGACGAAGAAATATAATTCGGTGTAGAGTGAATATTGCAAGAGATTTCGTTCGTAAGTTACTGGTTTCTTTGCTGATTTACATCAATAAAAGATGATGATGCCTCGCATCGACTTCGACTCATAAGGTCAAGTTGTTCTATCATCTGCACGGCCTAGTCATAGAATAAGCGTAAGAAATGGTTCAGTATTATCAGCTTATATTTGGTACAGTTAACGTAATTCTTAAGCAGAATTGGTGTGACACGTATATGTCAAGGCTGAGTCGTTGAATTACACGTACAGTCCATCAGACAGGATTCTATACAGCTTCTAATTATCCAAATCAATTGCAAGACATGGGTCAACATGAAGCTATGTGTACGTACGTATGCCTGCGACGGGCTTCCACATGTCCTTCTTTTCTTAACGTCCAATCATAAGTTATTGGTCAATCAGAGCTTATGATAGAATTCACTCGGCCAAACAAACACGCGGTGTAATTGAACTTGAAACTGTACGGTTTACAAAGCAAATTTCTTAACCACACAGCCAAGCCTTTAACAAACTTTTGCTGATTGTTCTATAATCTCCAAATGTTTATAGAACAACCACTTGAGATGTGTTGAGGACAAACAAACCCCTTTCAATTACGGTTGACTATAGCAAGAAACACCTCAGTTATGAAGTGCAAGTGCAATGAAATGACTCGACTAGGAATAAACTAGCATTGCAGATTCAGCCTCCCAGAATATTCTTTTCCACTCTAGGCACAAGGCCCGAAATTTTGGGGGAGGAGGCCAGTCAATTAGATCGATTCTAGTACCTAATTTATCTACCCGAAAGGATGAAAGGCAAAGAATATGAGGACTAAACTGCAACGCCCAAAATAGAATCCAGTTTGCCATTTATTCCAGTACGTCCACTGTTCTTGCCACGCATGGAAGTTTATCGCAATTTAGACTCATCGAACATTGTCATTCATTACCCCATTAATTGGGTGCTCGAAGGGTCAACGGTTAAATGAATATTGTTCGTGAGATATTCGTCGTCCTTAAGGTGTATTTCGAATAGGGAAAGTGAAAGTAAGAGAAGAAATTAAAAAAATAAAACAGCGACGACGACCGACGAAACCAGCTAAAATACTGGTGTCAAAATATCAGAAGATATTCAGAGCAATGAATGTTTGTCTCAATGGCTTGATAAGAGAATAATATTTGCTTAGTTATAGCATGGAAATGTTATCTCGATAATGAGTATTGATTATTTGAACATTTTTATTTTCTGTCCAGAGCATCGACACAGATAAAGAGTAAATATTTAATTCTTGAAACTTATTCGCGTTCCAACCTCAAACAACATCAACAATACTTTTAAGGATTTCGCTAAGTCTCGAAGTAGAAGTAACGGAATCACTCACAGGTGAATTACTGTTGCCATTTCTTAAAGCATTATTTACTTTGGTCGATTTTTTAAAAAGTTATTTTATTTGCATTATTCTTCAATAGAAAGGCGGCGAATGAGGGATGCCGAAACATTAGCATGCCGGTTAAAATGCTTAGCATTTCGTCTGTCTTCACATTCTGAGCTCAGATTCCGCCGAGGTTGACTCTGCCTTTCATTCATTTGAGTACTCGGGGCGATGTAATTGACTATCCCCATTCCCCCAAATTCTGCTTTCTCAGGGTTATAAACAGAAAACAATTCCTTCGAAAAACAAAAATAAAATATGAAACCATGGATGGTGTCTCTAAGTTATTCGTCACTCGATCTGCAAGAAATAGCAACCAAATCTCCTTCATATTTTATTCTACTGTCTTAAATTTTACCAAATGATATTTTCCAAGATATGCAAGGCCTGAGAACAAAGATTGGATGGTCATGACTAAGACGCTTTTCACCATAGTTCTGTCCAATCAGGAATGATCTAGGCTAAATAACTACATAAAGAAACAAGCATTTTATCAAAGCTTCTCACATTGACAGGCGTGGCTGTGTGGTAAGAAGTTTAAGGCGGCGAGCTGACAGAAACATTAGCGCACCGGGTGAAATGCTTAGCGGTATTTCGTCTGCCATTACGTTCTGAGTTCAAATTCCGCCGAGGTTGACTTTGCCTTTCATCCTTTCGGGGTCGATAAATTAAGTACCGGTTACGCACTGGGGTCGATGTAATCAACTTAATCCCTTTGTTTGTCCCCTCTATGTTTAGCCCTTTGTGGGCAAAAAAGAAATAAGAAGTTTACTTCCCAACTACTTAGTTCCGGGTTCAAGCGCGACACGTTGGGCAATTTTCTTCTTCCATAGCTTCGGGCCGAACAAAACCTTGTGAGTTGATTTGGTAGACGGAAACTGAAAGAAGCCCGTCGTATATTTATATCTGCATATGGGTGTCTTTGTGACTGTGTTTGTCACCCACAACCACCAGTGTTTGATAACCGTTGTTGGTGTGTTTACGTCCACGTAACTTAGGAGTTAGGCAGAAAAGACCGCTAGAATAAGTAGGAGGCTAAAACAATGTCTTAGGATAGATTTGTTCGATTAAAAAATCCTTCAAGACAGTGCCCCAACATGACCGCAGTGTAATGACTGAACAAAATAAAGAAAAGATAAAGGGGCATACAACATTCAAATGTTGAAAGTATGTTGCTGATTTTTATTGCATTTATCTCAACATTTCGATTTCAAATTTTGGCACAGGCCAGCAAATTCGAGTGAAAGGGTAAGTCGATTACATTAACCCCAGAACTCAACTGGTACCTATTTTATCGATCTCGAAAGGGATGAAAGGTAAAGTCGACCTCGGCGGAATTTGAACTCAGAACGTGAAGATGGACGAAATGTCGCTAAGCATTTTGCTCGGCGTGCTAACGGTTCTGCCAGCTCGCTTCCTTGACTCTGCCAACCCATCAAAATGAGTATTATAGTATTGGGGTTACTTTCAGCGTCTGCTTTCAGTTTCTTATTGTAACTATTTCACGTCACTTACATTTTGAATGCTCCAGCTATTCTGTATATTTAACTCATGCAGTGATTCTCAGTTTTTTTACTTGGTGGCGCAATGGAGATCAAACAAAACTGACTGGCGTACTTCTCATGGTAGTAAAAACAATTAAAAAAATAAGACATTTCGCATGGAAAATTATAAGAAAAATTTTGTAAAAACGTTAGAAATTCTGTAGAAAACTGTTACCTACTTTGTTTTATTAATCACAATTGCTTGGGCGAGTGTCTTCTCCTATAGCCTTGGGCCAACCAAAGCCTTGCGAGTGGATTTGGTACACGAAAACTAAAAGAAACCCGTCGTATGTATATATACATGTGTGTGTGTGTGTGTGGGTGTGTGTGTGGGTGTGTGTGTGGGTGTGTGTATCGTTGTGTCAGTGTTTGTTCCCCGTCACCATCGCTTGACAACCGTTGTTGGTGTGTTTACATCTCTGTAGCTTAGCAGTTCGGCTAGGTTCGATTTGTTCGATTAAAAAACCCTTCAAGGCGATGCCCCAGCATGGCTGCAATCAAATGACTAAATAAGTAAGAAGTAAACGATAAAAATATATTATGACAACCTGGCAGAATCGTTACAGCGTCGGCACACTTGCTGTACAATATTTGTTTTGGTTCTTCACGTTCTGAGTTCAAATTCCAGCGAAGTTAACTTTGTCTTTCATCTCTGTGAGGTCGATAACATTCTTTCTACTCTTATAACCATCAAGCCTGACGAGTCGATTACATGTAGCCCAGTGCTTATTTCGCTGAAAAAAGGAAAAATAAAGTCTTGACATAAAACCGGAAGAATTGCCGCTAAGCATTTTGTCCGGCGTGCTAACGTTTCTTATTTCTTTATTGCCCACATGGGGCTACACACAGAGGGGACAAACAAGGAGAGACAAACGGATTAAGTCGATTATATATATCGACCCCGTACGTAACTGGTACTTATTTAATCGACCCCAAAAGGATGAAAGGCAAAGCCGACCTCGGCGGAATTTGAACTCAGAACGTAGCGGCAGACGAAATACCGCTAAGCATTTCGCCCGGAGTGTTAACTCTCCGCCTTCCTGAGGTCGAGAAAATAAAATAGCAGCCCTCCCGACTACTACTCCTCTCTTCAAAAATGTTGGCCTTGTCCCCTAAATCAAAAACAATTAACCGTAGTTACATGTAACAATATTGTGAATAACAAGTTTTTCAAGACGCTTAAACGTTATGTATTTAATAAATCCTTTAGTCATATTTTTGAAAATCAAAAGTATTTTTAGGTACCCCTTGCGACGCACAAATACGTTGCGGTACGCCAAGGAGAACCATTCAACTGATGACTGAGTTGATAAAACATTGAATTGCATAATGTGTACGAATATGGGCTTGCTAAAGGCGCAAGAGTGGCTGCCATAACCGCAGGTGTGAATATAGGAGCAGGTGTAAATATAGGCGCAGGTGTGGCTCGTATGTGGTAAATTTGCTTCTGAATTACATGGTTCCGGGTCTAGTCTCATTGCGAGGCACTTGGGACAAGTATCTTCTACTATAGTTCCGGACTGACCAAAACCTTATGAGTGGATTTGGTAGACAGAAATTTTAAAAAGCCTGCCGAACCCTTCAAACCGATACCCCTCTGTTTAATGACTAAAACAAGTAAAAGATAAAAGTTGAACTATATCATTTATGCAAGGCTTGAAAATTTGAACACAAGCAATAGAACGGCTGACCTCTCTAGTGTCATTGAAGGATATATTTATCCAAAGCTTTGGATCTAACAGAGTAGACCTACTACTATCTATTATACCTATTTGCGTCAAGATGTACTGAGCCGTTAAAAGTTGATAATACCAATGGTGCAGTCATTGCCGTTTTAAGGCCTGAGGACATTGTGCATTTGCCCGGAGGTTTCATGGATCTAGGGGCCCGACTGTAATCTATTTGTGCTGTAACATGCTGTCTTTAAATAAGTACTAAAGGGCATAGAGCTTTAATTTCCCGGCGGAATGGGTGGCCTACAATGTTGTTAAGATGGCCCTGAATGCAGTACGTGTACTAGGGTATGAACTGTCAGCTGTTTCAGACTGGAGACTGACAGTGTATCAATCGCCTGAACTAACTATGTTCTCTACAAAGGAGTTATTTATTATTTGATTGGTTTCAAGACATTAGAAGCCAGACTGTCAGATAATGTCTCATGACAGTTATTTAAATCTTCCGATTTAATGTTTATGAATAGCAGCGAGCCTTTCATGACGCCTCAGACACAATAATTCTGAATCGTTTGTCATAATCTCAATAACTTTGATTTTCTATATGTAAATTAGTCAAAACATTGTCACGACATGTCTGTGACTCGGTACTTTCAGTGACAGGAAGAAACTTTGTAAATACTGTGTAAACAACTTGTCTTGATTTCGTCATGTCAATTTTCAGTGTAGTCTTCGCGTCAAAAAAGAAAATGTAATTTCATTAATAAACATTAATACTTACATTTTGGTGAGTCAGGTTTATTGCAAGAAAAGATTCTAGACAATATTTACGGTTACACTTGCCAGATGTTTATACAGGTGAAGCGAGAAGAGTTAAGTAAGAATAGAAATTTGCGATCCAGCATGGAAGCCTGTAACATGGCTTTGATCGGCTAGAAATAGCAACCAAATCACTCTCAAATCACATCCTACCGTCTTTATTAAGGTTTCATTATAAACGAAGTTGTACATATGCATAAGGCTCCGATGTGCATAGTTGGAATTCGTTTCCTCACAGGTTTGCACGATCGGGACTGATTTGGGGCGAAACAACAACTTCTCTTATACAATTCGTTCCATGATAACCACGCCGGATATTAGTAGACCCGACATCTTTTGAATACAGTATGCGTAAAACCTGCTTTCATGAATATTTCGTTTCGTCGTTGTCGTAGTTAATGTCGTCGTGGTCGTCGTTTTTGTTTAACCCTAGTCATCCAATGTCAAGTAGATAATCGGTCGAGTGACAAGAAGGCAAGTTTATCGTTCCAATATCCGTCTGTTTACTGACTACATGGATTTCTCCAACATGCAACTAACAATTTCTCATATGGGGTAATTGTAACACTGTGTGCGTGTGTTACAAGTTCCGTATTCTCAAACATTTACGAACACTGTCTTTCGCTAATAGATGTAGGAAAATAAAGGACTTCTTTTTCTATACAATTTGTACATTGAAAATTATTGACTACGTGTTCTGATCCATGAAAATCATCGCCTGACTGTCCATGAAGTTTCTGGAGATCTAAGCACATGCAAAAGTTCATGCTGCCACATAATTTGAAGAGAAAAAGCAAACTGCAAAATTTGTGTTGTATCTAATAGTTATCAAAAAGAGAACCCTGTCACAGTCAGCTATTTGATTGGTTGAATGCTGACGCAACAGGTTATGAAGCATATGTGTATAGCTGCGATATCGAAGCTAAAAAGGTGTCACCTCGGATTAAAAGAAATGCGTTTTAGTCGCTTATATGTCATTTTGATCCTCTATTTTTATTGGAAGGGCTTTGTTCACCATGAGGTTTTACCACGTAGTCAGAGGATCGGTTAAGTGTTTTACGTGGAGGATTTCAATGTGGAGACAAACCTCTTTGCTATATCAGGATAACTCGTCTGTTAGCACGTTTCTCTTTATCTGCGAATTTTCGGAAAAACTTTAACTATCGTCTCCCCAGCTGCCCTTCTTTCCAAATTTAGCTCCTGCAAAATTCCTCTCTTCCCCAAAGTAGAAATCCATACTGAAAGATCACTGATTTCAAATGATCGAGAAATGCAAAGAAAAGTCACGTTCCTGGATGAGTTCCAAAGACTGGAAAAGGCATTGGAAGAGATGTGTCAGCAGTAAAGGTAACTATTTTGAAGGAGACAAGTCTGATTAAATGTAAGTAAAGCAATAAATGTTTTCTTTTTAAAGTTCAGTTGTTTGTTTTGAACAGATTTCGCATAACATTATAATACAATCATGATAGAATTATTTTGCTACGTATAAAACTATCATAGAATAAAACAAGCTAGAATATAACTCTCTTCTCTCTAGCCTGATTTAATTGATATGTATATAATCTTACCATGAAACTGTAGCTCTCTCGAATACTTATTACATCATTCTTATTCTGGTTATAAATAATTACACGTGCTTATTCAAATGACGTTTCTAGGTGAATAATCTGTCTGCAGCTCTAACATAAACTGTATTTACAATAATTCTTCCCAAATTGTTACATTACCTAGACAATATATTTTAATCACATTCTCTGCACGATTAGCGAATTTTTATAGTGATTGCTGGTTTCCCAATTGCATTTCTCTTTGCTTTAAATACCGATACGAGCTAAGATTTCTTTGATTGTGGGTTTTATACTTCATTAAAATATAAGAAAACGAATGTTTATCGACTCGGCTTTGCATTCAATGTTTGTTGTGAATGTCGAAGGCCATGGTTCGTTAAAATGTCACAGTATACAATCAGAAAAAAAGCCCACCTGACGTAGACATAAAATCGGAATATACTTGCGGAAGGATAAATAACATACGCCAGTGTCGTGAATATGATGAGAGTAGTTTGAAGCAGGAGTCGAAAGCAAATCGCAGATACAATTCACTAGCTGTTTTGCTGAATTCAACCAACCAACCGATTTGTAAAAATAGCATGATTCTCAATCATATGGTCCTGGGTTCAGTCCTACTGCTTGGCACCTTAGGTATGTGTCTCCTACTATAGCCTCGGGCCGACCAAAGCCTTGTGAGTGGATTTGGTGGACGGAAATTGAAAGAAGCCCGTTCTATATATGTATATATATATATATATATATATATATGTGTGTGTGTGTGTGTGTGTGTGTGTGTGTGTGTGTGTGTGTGTGTGTGTGTGTGTGTGTGTGTGTGTGTGTGTGTGTCCCCGCGCGCGCGTGTGCTTCTGTCTGTGTCCCTCACCACCGCTTGATGACCTGTTTTGGTGTTTTTACGTCCCCATAACCTAGCGGTTCGGCAAACGAGATCGATAGAATAAGGACAAGGCTTAAGAAAAACGTATTGGAGTCAATTCGCTCGACTAAAATTTCAAGGCGGGTCTCCAGTATGGTTTCAGTCTAACGATTGAAACAAATAAAAAAAACAGCATAGTGTCGACCCTATTTCATAACAATATTTTCATTTTTTGTTAGTTTGCGTTATCTTCATTTATTTATTCTATTTTTTGCATCAAAAACCATACTGAAACGATGTCCGCTTTCATATTTTGGAAGATTTTCAAAATTACTTTTAAGAAAAACTGACAAAAACCTTACTCAAGAAGTGTACATACCAGATTAGGTGTGAAAGATGTTTTCACAAAACTTGTGAGTATTTGTTAGGTATGTCATTTTCAAATAATTGCGCAACGTCTTACTCTCCTCTGTATGAGATAGTTTTCAAAAGTGATCACAGCAGAATATTTCATTTCACGTTGCTCCCATCCATTCAACTATAAATGAGTAACCCTGCAAAGGACTAGCGTCTCGATCAGGAGCGGGAGATGATATTGTGATTTCGGCTATTTATATGCCATAGAAACCGTGTAACATGACCTTTGAGTCCTGGGACTCGAACACAGAAATGTCTTGGAGACTTCTTGTGGTTCCACCTATTTAGCTACTGCAGCAGCCAGATCGAAACTAAATATTAGTAAGCCCTCAGAGAGTTTCACATCAGATCCAACATTAACAGCCTGTACACTGTCTCTATTTTTTGAGCTGCAAGTAATTAACGAATCTTCAGAGAAATTAACTCTAGCGCAATGGACGTCGTGTGCCTGTCAAACGAAAATGTGACGCCCGATCTGTTTTGCCGATTCTTTTTTTCAGTTTACAACTTATTTCTTCTTCTTTCTGTCCCGCCCAAATAGTTTCTTCTTCCTAGTTTTTATAAATGTGTGTGTGTGTATGTGTGTGTGTGTGTGTGTATGTGTGTGTGTGTGTACCCTTAGCAATATATATGATATACAGTAATCCCTCGACTATCGTTTGTGTTACGTTCCAAAACCTCCCATAGAAATAATTAAAATCTAAAAAATATAAATACCTATCGGTTGCTGAGACCCGCGATATACTGAGGACTCCACGATATAAATTTACATATATTAACCAGAAAAATCCGTACTCTATGCGCGATAGGTGAACCGCGATGTACTGAGTGCGCGATAGGTGAACCGCGATGCACTGAGTGCGCGATAGGTGAACTGCGATGTACTGAGTGCGCGATAGGTGAACCGCGATGCACTGAGTGCGCGATAGGTGAACCGCGATGTACTGAGTGCGCGATAGGTGAACTGCGATATAGCGAGAGATTATTGTAACTCCCTCCGTAATCAGATGAATAAGTCATTTAAACTTGCCTTTGCAGTATATAGCAGGCAGTAGCCTTCAAATAAATTCTATGCTACTGTTTTGAGATGACTGTGTAATACCAGAAACCTATGAAGCAATTACATGATTGTTTACGTCGCAGCAGACAGTAATAGCGCGTGACAAGAATATATTATAATAATTTGATTTAGAGCAACGATCCATGCTTCATCCTTGACTTTCGGTTATCAACAAACGAGTTGCTTAAATGCATGCTCATTTCTCTTATATTACGTGAAATATTCCATTAGCAATAATATATATTCTTGTTGTTCTCTATTCATAAATTTCACGTTTCAGTAATAGTGTCATTGTGTCTGAAAATTAGATATATCTGGGGATGTAAGCTGTGACATGAAAAAGATGAAAGCCTGCTGTGCCATCCAGCATTAGGAAGCATGTTATGATGTGACGCCTTGTTTCGCTACCCTGATGAATGGCCACCAATGGATCACTGGAAAATGAATGTACTGCTCAAAATTGGGAGGTCGGTCGAAAAAGTAATGAATCTCAAAGCCATGTAATAAAGTGTAAAAACAAAAATTACAATAAAATCAATAAACAAGGAATTAATGAGTTAAGAAACCTGTAAAAAGGCGCTGCTTTTAATGAATATTCTCAAGTATGTGTGCAGTTGCTCCCTTTGGGTAACTGTGCTCGGCTTCTAGTTACACCTTTGGTATATTCCAACTAAATAGCAGTTTAAATCAAGAGATTAATATCTTTATCTGTATAACATACTTAGCCTAGGTGTATCTTTGAAAAGTCAGGGCTGCAGTTTTTCGTAAAACACCCGTCAGGACTCGGCGAAATGAAATCACCCCGGAAGCGATCACAAGAGTGACAGAAAGGTATTTCGCCGTTGTGAAGCTTATCAGTGTCACGTACTCGTGTCACTTCCGAAACGAGATCGAATCAGCCCGTCTGAAGTTTATAAAGACAGAGAGACAGTATATAAACAATACGCTGGTTTGCAATGACACCGTACAAGCAGAATAAAATTCGAATTATGGAACAGAAACAGCTACGGCAAGAATAAAATTTTTATATAACACGAAGCTGCAGTTTTTGCTCGGGAAAAATTAAATAACCCCGGAAACGACCGCAAGAGAAACAGATATTTATTTGCGAGGGTTAACAAAGATTAATGTCTATTCAGTATGCATGCACAATCCACTCTCCCGACTGCTCACCTCTTTCAGCTAAACAAGTGACAAAGACCTCTATTTACTTTGATTTGAAGTGTTTCTTTCTCGTTTCTCTAAATGTGTTTCTTGACTCTACCAGTCTTCAAACTCTTTTAAATACCTTTAAATATTTGACTTCCGACCTGTGCCGTGGACACCTATCTCACACCACTTCCTCTTTGAAGTCATCATCTAAAGTCACTTCAATATCTACAATTTCTCTTGGTTCTCGCTCTCCTTCCACACTAATATTGTTGGCGCATGAACAAAGTCTTTTATTATCTTATCGTCTTTGCAGTAGTTTAGTATCTCCATCCATATGTGTTAGTGCTCTCTTGATCTCAACCGTTTTCAATCACTATTGATCTTTCTCTTACTTCCTGACCATACCGTTACCAAACTACCACCATCTTTGTATTTTTCAGATCGTCCGGTTACTGCCTAATCAAAGCCATTTCAAAACATCCACATATGCTTCGAGTCAGTTAATGGACGAAAGCTTTACCACTTTTGCGCCGCTCACTATCCATAGCATCAAAAGTGTTTTACTTCTGGCCTATGCAAAACATCTATACAGATAACTAAAGCCGTCCTCTGAAACAACTTTACATAAACAAATCTCATCACCTAACATTTCCCAGACAGTTCATGAACTAATCATGTAATACATATTAGGTTGGCAACTATGTTCCCGCCGTTTTTCTAAATTAAAATTTTTTTTAAATGTTTAATAAAAAATAACAACTAATTAATCAATAATGTATTCACCCTTGTTGTTTGCAACTTTTTCCCAACGTTCAACAAGATTGTCAATACCTCGTTGGTAGAAATCACCCGATTTCGACTTGAAAAATTGATCCAACCAAGCTCTCAATTCTGCATCAGTATTTTAACGAAACTCCGCACGTAGCATTTGAAAGAGATCGAAAGAGGTGGAAATCCGTTGGTACCAAATCAGGAGAGTACAGCGAGTGTGGTAACACTTCCCAGCCATGCATTTGAATGGCTTCCTTGGTCATATTGGCGATATGAGGACGGTAAATGTCGTGCAGCCGAAGAACTCCATGCTGACGATTAGGTCTTTTGTCTTGAATAGCCGTGTTGAGTTGTTCCATCTGTTGAACATAGAGTTCCGCGTTGACCGTTTGGTTCCGTTCAAGCAATTCGTAATGGATAATCCTTTCCCAGTCCCACCATACGCACAACAACGTTTTACAAGGATGAAGATCTTGTTTCACGCGCGGTGTGGCTTGTTTACCGGGGCTAAGCCATTCTTTACGCTGCTTCATATTGATGTACAGGCATCATTTTTAGTCGCCAGTAATGATTCGGTAAAGAAATCGTTGCTTGTGCCCATGAGTTGCGCGGTGACGAGCAAGCAAACCAGCGGAGATTGTGGATCGTTGATTTTTGTTGTTGTCACTTAAAGCATACGGAACCCATGCTCCATACTTTTGAACCTTTCCCATCGAATGAAGATGCTTCTCTGTAGCAGTGTGGGAGCATTCCATTTTCTCTGCCAGTTCCCTTGTCGTTTGACGAGAATTTTCGTGCAAAAGTTGGTTTAATCGCTCATCACCGAACTTAACTGGACGGCCAGAACGAAGTGCGTCTGTGAGGCCAAAATTTCTATTTTAAAACTTAACATATCAATCACGAGCGGTTCTTTCAGCTATGGCACCCTCTCCATACACAGCACAAATGTCGTGAGCAGCTTTTGCGGCCTTAGAGCCTTGATTAAAAGCAAAAAGGAGATGTCGAAAATGCTCGTTTTTCTTAACTTAACATTTCATTTTAATGATCTGAAAATAAACAAAAATTAACTAAAATTAACTAGAAAAAATACAAAATAGATTGCAAAATGATTCAAAAATAGAATTCTTGAAACAAATATATTCCAAAATTTAAAAACACAATAAATTCCAAAATTTAAAAAAACCGCGGGAACTTAGTTGCCAACCCAATACATGATTTTTACTGTATATAATCGTTATTTGTTTTGTGTTAACTATTTCGTTCTTCTTATATATAATAGTTGTTATTATATAACTGTAACTTTATGACAGTGAGCTAGCAGAATCGTTAGCCCGTCGGAAAAGAAACGCTTCCGGCATTTTATATTCGGAGTTCAAATTCCGTCGATGTCGATTTTTGCCTTTTTCCCCTTCTGGTGTCTATAATATAAGTACCATTCAATTATTGGTATCGACTGGCTGGCCACTCACCTCAAAAATTCTTGCCCTGTGCCAAAATTTTAAACCATTATACTACAGTAATTTTAATGCGGCGAGCTGAGAGAATTATTGGGTCATTGAAATATTCGCTAAGAATCAGCACGCTCTGAGTTCAAAACTCGCTGAAGACACTTTACCTTTCTTCTTTTCGAACTCGTTAAAATATTGTATCACTCAAAGAACTGGAATCGGTGATATCAACTCACCCCTCTCCCCAATAATTGGCAGCCTTCTGCCTTCAACAGAAACCATAACATTACTGTATTTCTTTGTTATATTTTAGTTGTTGTGTGAAATAAAGTTTTTTTCCATTGGGATTGTTTATCTCAGTTTATTTCATTCAATATCTTCATCATAGAGAAATTGCTTTACTTTGCATGTTGTGAAATTTACAAAAATTCTTTTGTTGTAGCTAAAGAACAGAAACACTGACTGCAAAGCTTCGATTATTTCATCGTCAAATATGGAGCAAATGCCCTAGACATACCTCTCACACTTGAAGCTATACTTCTGTTACAGTTTATAAGCATACTGAAGGGTTCCAGGCATTGAAGATGTCGACATCCCAAAAGAATTTTACATTAAAAATCAAAATGGAGACATTGATCATCATCTACGAGCAATTAGTCAACAAAAGCCAAAACCTGACGAGTCTGTTGAGAAGTTTTTACAGTCACTTCAAACACTCTACAAGGACAATAAATTTACCGGTTGTTACACCAGAAAAGTATTGTGAATCATGAAGAGTTGGCATGTGATTCTTTCATGATTGGTATGTAACCAGAACCTCATCTATCGGCATCTCTTATAGAAAAATATTACACTTACTTTTCGTGCAGTGTATTAATCAAACAGAGTCTCTCCATCTCGCTCAAAAGAACGGTGAAGTATATGAAATGTTTCATCTTGCTGACACTACATTCATAATTGCTGAAATAACTGCACAATTGCTGTAACTCACTCTTTCAGATTTTATGGGAATTTACTCAACAACGGAAAATATTGTTCTGCTTTTAGTTCTGATTATAATACCTGCGGGAAGAAAGATTTTTTTTTGCAAGAAATGCATGTCTAAAATCAATATCAAAAATCGTGATGGAAGACAAACTGCTGATGTTATGTTAGCATCTGTACTGTGTACAGGTAGTATTTCACTGCTCGGAAGTTTATCCTTTGCTGAAGAGGATGCGATTATCAACAGTCATATCATTTCTACACTCATTATCTCTGCTAGTTTTCACAGTATTATAAGATCAGTTTCGATGATCACTATTGCTCCACAACCAAACATAACATCTGCGTGGCACAATCTGCTTAAATATTAAAGTTTTTTTTATTTATTCTCTTGATATAGAATTGAAAAATAAGTACTGTCTTTCTAGTGATCTTTGTGTTCTTAAAAACCTATACCGCGATTTTATTCTTGGCCAAGATTTTCAAAAGCGCGTAACTCTGGAATGATTGAATGCAACAATTCTTCACCAAATGTCATAACAAACAAACAAAAAAATTCAAAATTCTACACTGGTTGTAGTATCCACTGAGATTTTCATTTTACCTTAAAATGCTCGCAAAGAGTGTAAAACATAATAATTCCAATAAATGAAAGGCTGTCACATACAAAACTTCACATTACAACTCCATATAACAACGGCCAAGTTGTAACTTTATATTGGTCCTCAAAACATATGTTCCCTCTGCTTATTGTTGCGAAGCAGCACTTCCTGATGCACTGCTCTCAATAAGACCCGAATCTGCGCAGCTGCAAACTGTGCGCTTCAGGATTTTTTTTTTCCCATTCCAATAACACTCAATGATAAAACAGCGCTGGTTTGGTTTTCATCATTGGCTAAAGTTATGTTACATCGACTTGATCAAGAGAACGAAGTTGTTGAATTAACTGAAGCGGATCCTCTCTATACAGATGTGAAGTTTCCAAATGGTATAGAATCGGCGGTGTCGTTGTGTAATTTTTGTATAACGTGCACTACTTATTTTTGTGTTATACTTGTATAGTAAGTGATTTGATCTGAGACTATGTGTTGAAATTAAAGCAACTACAGCGTCGAAGACTCATTTTAGCTGTGCAAAGACACATAGAAACTGTTAACTTCATTTAGTCATTTATTATTTGGCGCCAAACAGTTTCTGCGTGTTTTTAAGAAGCTAAATGAATATTCCTACCTAGGAATACTAGAGATTTCTACTAGGAATTCAACATTCTCAATACAAGATATATAAAGTACCGTATAATTACAGTCAATACAAAGGTAGTTTTCGTCCCCTTCTCAACGAGTAAAGTCACTCTAGCAAAGGGAGGCAACCGAAATTCGAAAGTCAACTCGAACGTCCAGGGTTCCCAAAGATTTAGTTGGTGACGGTCTTTTAACACGAATGAGCTAATAAGAAAAAGCATGCATATTCATATAGCATTATTTTATAATATATTATGTACTTCGCACTTCTTAAACATATCTAAATATAATTATTATTGTACTGCATTTCTTTCTTTTCATATTTTAGCTATGGATTGAAATAAAATCTTTTCAGTAGGTATTCTTCGTCCCAGTAATACAAATTAAAAGCACGACTTATTACATCTAACATCAGTTTCGTCAACCAGTTCGATTGCTTTTATTTATCTTCATAATTCCTGTGAGACAGCATTCAGAAAAGAATAAAATGATGACTCTTTTGCAGAGTTCTCTTGCCCACTATTTCTTAACCATTATGGTTTTACTAAGCGCACTTCTGCTGAAAACACTTTCATATTTGCTGTTCACTTCCAAATCTACAGTATGCAGGCGCTGCAAACTCTTCAAAAACTTTCTTACTCGATTCCACTAGTTCATCATCATGTATGCGACGAGCAAGCATCGGTTGGTTCGACCTGTTGTTAATAGCAACTAAATTTTCTAAAATTACGATTTTATCGTCTTAAAGGAAACATCTACAACATTCCGAAATTCAAGGTTAGAATATTTTTGATCGCCTGGAGCTTAATAACAATGACACTATATACGCCGGTTACGAAAACGCCTTCAATTATTTCAAACACGGTCACCAGTCTTTGTAATTATCTTTAAATGTATAGAGTCTCGTCGAGCTCTTCAGTCATTTTCTCTCTCTATTTCTCCCTCTCTCCTTCTCTCCGTGCAAGGATCTATCTTGATCTTCGGAAGCATTCTACAAAATGTACCCCATTTGTAAGAAGGATAAAATCTCAGAACTCACCAACATGTGATTTTTTGCTTTCTCTCCCAACATTTCACCGTGATGGAAAATGTCGTCTACTATCACTTTCTCAGATACTTTCACACACACACACACACACACACTCTCTCTCTCTCTCTCTCTCTCTCTCTCTCTCTCTCTCTCTCTCTCTCTCTCTCTCTCTCTCTCTCTCTCTCTCTGCTCCTCTCTCTCGTAACCCTCGGTAGACCTTCCCTCAAGCTGGATCTATTGTTTGTCTGCTCTTTGATGCAACTTATTTGTAGTCCTTTGCTTTAAAAAAATTCGGCGAAAGTAATATGGTTGCACCTAATACAGCTTTTTAATTGTGTTTAGCTCGAGAATCTTCTAGCTAAGATCCCTCACTTACTCACAGGTACACACACACACACAAACACTCTTATACACACATACACGCACACGTACATACACACACATATACGCAGACACTCACGCACACCAATGGGGCTCTATCTATCTCTTATCTCTTGGATTAAAAGCTTTTTGTTAAATGGTCAGATAACAACATACGCTTCTCTTTTTCTTTCTCTTTCTTTTTGCTAGCCCATACATTTTCAATTTTTGTTTATCGTACATGCTTTACTCTCTTGCAATATCGAGAACGAGCTTGCTGTCTCCTCTAAAAATGTTTACCGCTACGCAGTTAACTCATTGCTAATCTTCTGCACACAAAGGTCTCACGATTGAAACCGGGACCATTTTGCACGAAACCTTCACTGCTTCGATTCTCTACATGGCGCATGATAATTTGTGTCTCTTTTAAACATCCCCAAGACACGATCACGACACATATCGAGAAAACTGTTTTCTCTCTCTCTCTCTCTCTCTCTCTCTCTCTCTCTCTCTCTCTCTCTCTCTCTCTCTCTCTAATATTGATCAACAAAACTCTCAAAATGTTCACAAATACAAGACTCCACAATTTCTATTGAAATTTTCCTGCGATTTCACATTCATAACAAAGCGAAAGCTGTATGTCGCATGATAATCTCGTCTCTTTTAAAACAGCTTCTAGACACAATCACAGCACATATCGAGAAAACAATCTGGTTTACCTCTCTATCTCTCTCTCTCTCTCTCTCTCTCTCTCTCTCTCTCTCTCTCTTTCTATCTCTCTCTCTCTCTCTCTCTCTCTTTATTTCTTTCTCTCTTGTTTTCTCTCTCTCTCTCTCTCTCTCTTTCGTATTCTTGAACAGACTCCTCAAAATCACCACAAATACAAGACTCCACAAGTTTTAATGAACTTTCCATGCGATCGCACATTCATAATATAGTAAAATCCGAATCCCAAATTCTGGCCGACTTCTTCAGGGCCGCAAATACTTCAGCGCTAATCAGTTATTGATTCTCCTCAGAACTTAAGTATGATCCACGGGAGAGTAATGCCCTCATATTTGATACGGTGTTGCTGCTACACACAAACATTGTAGATTGCATTAATAAAATCTAATTGGTAAGGACTCACTCACCAATGCTAGTTTAGTGTGGTTTTATAGGAGCTGGCGTGGTTGTAAGGTAAAAGCTTTTCTTCCCAGTCACATGGTTCTAAGTTCAGTGTCACTGCGTGGAAGGTTGGGCAAGTGTCTTCTACTATAGCCGACCAGAGCTTTGTGAATAGATTTAGTACGTCGTGTGTATATATGTATATATATATATATATATATATATATATATATATATATATATATATATATATATATATATATATATATATATATATATATATATATATATATATATATATATATATATATATATATATATATAGGCGTAGGAGTGGCTGTGTGGTAAGTAGCTTGCTTACGAACCACATGGTTCCGGGTTCAGTCCCACTGCGTGGAACCTTGGGCAAGTGTCTTCTGCTATAGCCTCGGGCCGACCAAAGCCTTGTGAGTAGATTTGGTAGACGGAAACTGAAAAAAGCCCGTCGTATATATGTATATATATGTATATATATATATATGTGTGTGTGTGTGTGTGTGTGTGTGTGTGTGTGTGTGTGTGTTTGTCCCCCAACATCGCTTGATAACCGATGGTGGTGTGTTTACGCCCCGTAACCTAGCGGTTCGTCATAAGAGACCGATAGAATAAGTACTACAAAGAATAAGTCCTGGGGTCTATTTGCTCGACTAAAGGTGGTGCTCCAGCATGGCCACAGTCAAATGACTGAAACAAGTAAAAGTGTAAAAAAGAGTAATATATATATATATATATATATATATATATATATGGGGAGAGAGAGAGAGTACGTGTTATGTTTGAGTTTGCTCCCCACCACCACTTGTTGGTCTGTTTACTTCGCTATAACTTAGCTGTTTGCGAAAAGAGACTGATAGGATTAATACCAGGCTTAAAAGGCAAAAAGGTATCGGGGTTGACTTTCCCGAATAAAATCCTTCAAGGCGTTGCCCCAGCATGGCCGTAGTCCAACGACTGAAACAAGCAAAACATAAAAAAATATAAAAGCACACTGTCGCACCACACTCAACAACTACTGCAAATTGCATACCATCTCCAACCTATCCCACATGACATGCCTGTCTCTCATTTTCTCATCCTCCATTTTTTGTCCCGTCTCTCATATCTGTACGAGCTAGTAAACTCAATATCGTCCCACTTTAATCTCCATTAGACCAACGTTTTCACCCTTGTACACTTGAATTTAAAATGTTCAAACCAAACATCAGCCATTTCTGACGTTCTGTGAAAGCCTTTGGTATTCCGTCTTTCTCTTAGTCAAAGCATACAAAAATGTTCGCAACGGTTAATTCTAACACTGGCAGCGATGAATTTTCGATACCACGTTGATTTTGGTTTAATATTTTTTTGATGAAGGCGGGGAGTTGGCAGAATCGTTACTGTTCCGAACAAAATGCTTAATGGCATTCCTTCCGGCTTTACGTCCTAAGTTCAAACTCCGTTCAGGTTGACTTTGCCCTTCATCCTTTCGGTATCGATAAAATAAAGGACCATTTGGAGAACTGAAGTCGATGTCGTCGACTAGACCCCATCCCTAAAATTTCAGGCCTTACGCTTATAGCAGAAAGAAGTTGAATAGTTCATCTACAGATGGGATAATAAAATCAATTTCCGAGCAATGATTTTAATGTTTAAATTTTACCAGTACTAATATTGCTGTTGTTTGCCGGAGACTGGATTTTTGGATTCACTTGTGTTGCATTCCTAGCAAACAAATTCACTAAATCCTTCTCCAAATCTGACCTGATGTTAAAATCGACCCAGAAGATAGGTGTAACATTATTTTAAACCTTCCTGATAGGTCAAAGTACATCACTGTGAGAAAAAATGTGAAGAAAATTCATATGCTCTTGTCAACAGAGTTCAGACTACATCTTTTAGTTCAGAGTTCAAACACCGTTAAAATTGGCATTATCTTACATCAACCCACGGTCGATAGAGTCTGGCTCAATCTATTGTGTGTGTGTGTGTGTGTGTATGTGTGCGTGCGTGTGTGTATGTGTGTGTGCGCGCGCGCGTATTTGTATACACATATATATATATATATATATATATATATATAAACGCATATATATATGAATGTATTTGTATATATTTGTACATATATATATATATATATATATATGAATGTAAATGTATATATTCGTGTATATATATATATATACATATATATATATATATATATATATATATATATGTGTGTGTGTGTGTGTGTGTGTGTGTGTGTGTGTGTGTGTATTTGTATATATTTGCATATATATTGTATATATGTATATGAATGTATATGAATGTGTATATGTGTCAGGGCCACTTACTAGGCCCTGAACATAATCAAAATATATTGCTACTACAGATACAACCTTTACGTAGATACCGTGGAATCCACGTAGATACTCCACCCATGCAAAGGCTATTTTTAGCACTTTTATGCGCTAAAAATGACAAGCCATATCACACCGTACCGTCTTCAGAGAATGACACATTGGATAAAGTACGATACCTGAAAACTATCAATTCTGGTTTGTTGTCCCTGCCAGTACTGTAGTTTAGTAGTTGTTGATAGCAATATTTCAACCGAATACATCTATCTTTATAAACATTAAGTCTTTACCCAGGTGGAGAGTTTCTTAAAGTCCATCATGCACAATATAAAAGCTTACAGTCTGCATGGGTTAACGGAGAATCTTGCCTCTCATAATATAGAAACATTTCTCGTGGCACCAGCAGACAAAATGGAAAGGCGCTGCTCTGGAGGATAACGAGAGAGATGCGATGGAACAGACATTCCGACTCTCAGGGTTCACACTTTCAGACAGCAATCTCCGCCCCGATAGCGTTGAGCAGGGATATGGTCTGGAGGCCAAGAACGCCGGAAGCCAAGAACGCCGGAGGTCAAGAACGCCGGAGGCCAAGAACGCCGGAGACCAAGAACGCCGGCGGCCAAGAACGCCGGAGGTCTCAACTGCCACAGGCTTGACCGATACCTTGACAGTTTGTTTTTCTCAGCCTGACGAGCAGCGAAGCCTGGGCGAGTAGCTGACAGCACCAAGTTGCCGCTGGAGGTGTCGCAGCATGTGGCATCTCAGATGTGAGGCCTACCACCTCAGAACGGGAAAACTGTCATAACGTCCAGCCTTTTACCGCCCCTCGCTGGCTCGAACTGAGAAGGGAAACCTGCGGCGTCTAAATCATGCTTTATGATCTTGTTACGGTCGGCATGGCGTGGAAGGCTGCCATGACAGTGGGTGGAGGCCGAAAGAATTCACAGTGGATCCACAGCAGCATTCGTGAGGATCACAGCTCTGGAGGCCAAGCGTCAGGGAAACACCGATGTACAGGCAGTCGCTATCAAGCTGAGTGCAAGTCACAAGTATTGATCCAAGCTCGGCTGTGAGGCTCGGAGGCTGAGCGGAAACATGCTAGACGGTGCTAGTCGAGTCGGTGCACTGAAGAAGTCGAGTATTCTTCAATCATAAAATATAGACTCTTTGTTAATATTTGCAACATTTCCTCATTGCCTGGTGATTGCTGTAGAGAATGAAGTTGTGCTCCTAGCTCGCCGAAGGTGCAACAGAGTTTCATCACTAATTCTATATACAATATAGAATTTGTGTGCCAAATCGAAAAGGAGCAGACATTTCACAATTGACATGTTAGTGCCTGCTACTTAGTTTCGCATTGAGATTCTAGCCGTTTTCTTTAATTTATATCGTTAAGATCTTCGAGGAATGCAGGAACATCATTCTGTCTAACGTTACTTTCTACCATGTCAATTGAGATTGTCGACACCTTTCATTTACAAGTTTTCCTGAGATTCTAACTTTGAAACAAATAATTTGGTTTTTACATCACGATGTCTAACTGCAGATAAAGGACGGATTGGTGAGAAATTAACGGATGTTATTGACGCAAGTGGATCGAAAGACTCAATCTTAGATGACACGCCAGTGCTAATAATTTTTTTGTTCCTATGTATAGAAAAAAATTGAGTTTGAATGTTTGTTTTGGCGACATATAAAGAGGAAAAAAGGGTGGAGAAAAGAGTGAAGTATAATTAATTAAAGCTGACGTCATCGTTAGAACCTGGAGTTTCAGTCTGCAGTTCATCGAAGCATGATGTGAAGCAGACATTGAACAAGTTCGCTCCATATTGTCATCATTGAATGAAACGTAGAGACTGCTCTCCTACTGTGAACAGCAACACTGGTCTCTTAACATAATTATTCAGCCAGACAACCAAGGGTTATTGACCGCAATGTTTTGCTTTTATTTTATTTCTATGCGCCTCAGACAACTGCTGATTCCGCAGCATGTAGCGTAGAAAAGCCAGGTGGCGTGCAGCACAATACTGCAAGTTTTAACCAATCCTGGAAATGGTTGGTTTGGTCGTCTGATTTTAATTTGTTGCCAGTGAAAGAAAACAAATGAAATCATAACAAAAATATATCTAGAGTTTGCATATTTTAAATTCAGGTTGCGCATACAGGTATAGACATACACAGATACACGCGTGTATCCATGAAATTTAGAAATGTTATATATTTATAAACTTTAGGAGACATGAGTATGTATAACCTTCAAAAGAGTGTGTTTGTATAAACTTCGAACTTGGTGTGTATTTTACTTCAAAAATCTTACCGTATTTCATAGCAACAAAAATCTCTTAAAAAGGAAAACTTAATATCTTTTATTTATTGTAGATTTCAGTCTAAAATATTGTTTATCTTAAATTCAATTTAAATTTTAGATTTCCAAACACATATAACTACGTATTTATTTCTTCGCAAATTACTTATTTTAACACAATACATTCGATTTGATGCATAAACAACCTTCAGCAATACGAGCGAGTTTTTTTCCACCTTGTGTCTAATTTAGATATTAGACTTGTGTCTAATTTAGAAATCATCATCGATAATAATAATTATGACTTTATTTCTAGCAAAGCTTTGAACTTATGGGATGGATATACAAGATTTGATTAACACCGGTACTTGATTAGTACTTTAATTTATCAACTCTACGCAGGTGAAAGTTACGCTGACCTTGGTAATATTCGAAATGAGAATATAACGAGGCGTAACTAAATAACGAAATACAGCAAGACATTTAGCTAACACTCCACTTATTCTGCCAACCCACGGCTCTTGCTAATCTACAGCCTTATTTTTTTAACCATTTTAAAACATTTAAAAAAATTTATTATACCGACATGCATTTCAAAATATAAAACGGCTAAGGCGACGAGCTGGCAGAAACGTTAGCACGCCGGGCGAAATGCTTAGCGGTATAACGTCTCTGTGAAATTTTGTGAATACTGCTGTGTTACTCTGTGAAAACTGTGTGAATTACTGTAAGTCGCCTCTGTGAATAATTGTGATTTTTGTGGAATTATTGTTGTTACGTTTCACGCGAGCCGCTGCATTTTTTCCCCAGCTGTGGCAAGTGGTAGTGTCTCCAGTATGGAGAGCTACACCAGGGCCACTGCGACGAAGAAGCTAGTGCCGCTGGAAACCAAGTTGATCAAGCTGGATATGGAGGAGGTGAGCAGTAGCAGGAATTTGATGGAAGTAATTTGTGCTTGCGCGGTTTGGCCTGGGCCTTGGCTTCCTCAGGTGGTTTATCCCTTTGTACCACAACATTGACTCGATAGTTCGGGTGAACCGTTTCCTTTCGACGCCGTTCTGCATCAGACGCTCGGTTCGTCATGGATGTCCGCTCTCACCGTTTTTGTATGCGGTGGCTCTCGAGCCCCTACTGCGAAGGTTGAGTGGCATTCTGAGAGAACCAGGTCTAGAGGAGTTTGTTACGGCTTACGCGGATGATATCACTATTAGCGTACCCTCAGTAGCACGCCCACATGAAGTGGGTAAGACTATTGAGGCTTACAATGAGATGGCAGGAACAAAGATTAACCGGAAAAGTCGGTCGGCTTGCAGCTTGGCACCTGGGTTGGCAAGTCGATGCATTCAGACAGCGTTGTTGGGCGCTGGACGGAGGGACCGGTTAAGTTTCTGGGAGTTTGGTTTGGACCAGGCCTCCAAATAGAGAAGAACTGGACGGAGGTATTGAGCAGGGTGGCTGCAGTAGTCAAGACCTGGTCTTGGCGGTGGCTATCCCTGAAAGGGAGAGCGGAGGTGGCCAATGTGTTTATCACATCGGTCGTTACCTACCGCCTAACCGTCGTGCCTTGTCCGGATTCGTGGTTGATCAGGCTGGAGAGACAGCTCTTTCGCTTTTTGTGGAAGTGCAGGTTGCCACTTGTGAAACGCTCCGTCTGCTGTCAAAAGCCTTTAAAAGGAGGTTTAGGGATGTCTTGGTTAATGATGCGCAGGCATGCGTTGGGATTGAGGCACCTCTGGATTATCCTGGATAGTGAACGGGTGTGGTCTCCGCTGGCCAGACAAATGTTCCCCGAGTTCAAAAGTTTTTGCGAGCAGGAAGCCTGGTGTTCTCGTAGACCGCGGTCGAGTGAATGGCATAAAGAGTGCCGTAAGGCCCTCTTGCTATTCCGGCGCTGGGGCAACGCCAGCGGTGGGGATCCCACACGGATTTTATATAGTGGGTTGGTAGAGTATGAATGCGACGATGGCCTGGGGGTGACTCTATGTCTCAGGTTTATTCAACTGGACAGCCTGTTTCACCGTACATTCGGGTTGAGAACGTTGGACAACTTCCAAAAGTCCTTAACTTGGCAATGCTACAGAGGTGCCTTGCCCGTTTGGAATAAGCTCGCAAGACACGGTGAGCGTCAGTCGCCGACCTGTCCAAGAAGCGGGGGAGACAGGGAAACTGTCCCTCACGCTATTGTTCAGTGTCCGGAGATATCTGAAATGTGGGCTTATGCTGAACACCTGTTGTCCGGCGAAGGAAAAGTACAACTGTCGACTGAGTCAATCATAAAAACTGACCCACCGGGAGTTTTAATAAACGAAGGTAAGAATTGTTTTCTCACGGTTGTAGCAATAGCGAAAGAGGCAGTATGGAAGACTAGGATAAAAGAAATTAAGACAGGCAACTTTATCTCTGGCCACAATTTACATTCATTTTTTTTTCTTTTCATTTGAAAAGGAAGGTGTGGCTGGAGAAGAGATGTCTGTCGGAGTGTACGTTCCAAAAGAGATGGAAGTATGTTGCACGAGTGTTGTGCGTGCAAGGAACCGTGTGAATAGACGGAAAAAAAGAACAAAAAAAAGATACCAGCGATAGATCGGGGCTTGTGGGGTCGGAGCGTGGCCTATTCATCGCTTCATTTGTATTGTCCATGTATTGTTAATTTCATTCGATTTTTTATATATTTTATTTAATTTTTAAAAGTCATATTTTATGTAAAATCATACCGATTTACTGATCTCATCAGTTGTTCTGTCCATTTCTATGTTTAGTCCCTGGTGGGCAATAAAGAAATTGGTATTTCGTCAGCCGCTGCGTTCTGAGTTCAAATTCCGCCGAGGTTGACTTTGCCTTTCATCCTTTCAGGGTCGATAAATTAAGTACCAGTTACGTAATGGGATCGATGTAATCGACTTAATCCCTTTGTCTGTCCTTGTTTGTCCCCTCTATGTTTAGCCCCTTATGGGCAATAAAGAAATAAGAAACGTTAGCACGCCGGGCGAAATGCTTAGCGGTATTTCGTCTGCCGTTACGTCCTGAGTTCAAATTCTACTGAGGTCGACTTTGCCTTTCATCCTTTCGGGATCGATAAATTAAGTACCAGTTACGCACTGGGGTCGATGTAATCAACTTAATCCCTTTGTCTGTCCTAGTTTGTCTCCTCTATGTTTATCCCCTTGTGGGCTATAAAGAAATAAGAAACGTTAGCTCGCTGGGCGAAATACCTTCGTTCTGAGTTCACATTCTGGAGAGGTCGACTTTACCTTTCATCACTTGAGAGTCGGTAAAATAAGTACCAGTTGAGCACTGGCATTGATGTAAAAGACTAGCCCCCTCCCTTGAAATACCTGGCTTTGTGTTAAAATTTGAAATCAATATTTAAAACGTCTAAAATGGCGAGCAGATAGAATCGTTAACTCGCGGGCAAAATGCTTAACGACATTTCGTCTGTCTTTGTCTTGAGTTCAAATTCCGCCTAGGTCGACTTTATCTTTCATCCTTTCACAGTCGATAAAACAAGTACCAGTGGAGCACTGGGGGTCTATGCAATCGATTTAACCCCTTGCCCAAAAGTGCTGGTTTTGTATCACAATTTGAAATTAATATATTTAAAACGTCTATAGCATTACTGTAGAATGATACTTAGGATCACTACTCCATGTTTCGTCTTGATCGATATGCAACTAAACACCTACAGAGATTTTGATCTCACAGCCCAGTTGGTAATCGAACAACACTTCATCAATTGGAGGCATTTGAACAAATACACCATTAATCTTTTATACAGTGCAAGAGTCCACTTTCTACTGGCTGCATTTGTAAACTGATAGAAGACTATGATCACCAGACAACATTCTAGAAGCCTTACGGCCAATCTTGGTTTATGTTTGACCTCAAGACTATAACAAGGGACGAAATGTGGAAAAATGTTCTGAGAAAAGGAAACTGCATTCGTTCGCTGATTAAAAGATCTCTGCAGATGTCACAGATTCAGTGTTAGCTTAAGCAACTTTAGCCATAACAGAAACCTTCTCGCCAATCCAACCTGCCCTTCTATAAAAATGAAAGGGCAACTTTTCTGATCCAAGCAAATGCGATGCAAGGTACAACAGTCAGACAATAATATATCACAGATGCGATGTAAATGTTTACTAATTTTGTCCGGCTTTTCAGTAGTTGTGACTTCGTCTCGGTATATTTTTACATGAGACTAACCAAGCTACTCGTAATCGTTTCCCAGTTCCTATCTAGCTGTACGTTTCATCAAGATTGGATTCAAGCCCAAGCATCTTAACTGGAAGGGTCTAGTGACATAAAGTAACCAGGTAAGATTTACTTGGTTCTCTAGGTATGAGCTGCAAATCCACCGACTTATCCTAGTTAACGTGTACTGCCTTCATCACATCATATTCTTTTACTAGAGGCTAACCACATCAATTTCCGATATGTCTGACGGTATGACGGTGGGGTTCTCCGTATTCATAAACACAGTCCTCCTGCATCCCAGCTCGCGCGATATTTCCTCCATCAACACATTTGGCCAGCAAGCAGATGCTCTGTGCATAAAATTGATCCAATCTCTGAAAATGAGGCCAAAATTGCCTGCACTTAAAGCAGCCACTAGATAGCAACGATCGAAATTTTACTGAGAACCAAACTAAATACAGATTTATTATCAACACTCTCATGTATCACATGAGATGGACGTCATCTTGGAAATGTCTTTTGAAAAATACATTGTGCAAGACACACTACCATCAATGACAAGAGCCAGTCTCCTCGCGAACACTTGGCCAAAATCTTTTAATTCTGTAATCACCAAAGTTATGAGTCTGAAATTATCAAAGGTAATCCCCTTGTTCGAATCCTTCGTTAGCGGTGATAGCACTCTCCGGTTACATAACTGGGAATGCTTCCAGTCTACAGTCAGTTGTAATGATAGACGCCAAAATCGCAATTAACAAGTCTTGTATATAAACTTAAGGATCGCTGAATAGTTTCTTCAAACCCGCTAATCTATCTCTCGCACATTCACTCGTGGCCTTCTGTATCTCATCAACAGCTATAGTCTTTTCGGAGTATACTCCTACTAGATAAAGATGAACACGAATAATGATGTTTGCACTTTTATGTAACACATCAATCCTCTTTTATCATTTTTTTTTTTTTTTAGAATTTCATAAACCTTTTGGATATTGCTGAATCTGATTTCCTTAAACAACGGGATGATACACTGCTGCCTTTTTCAAACTAGATATTAAAAAAACTAATAACTTAATTATGGGAGTATAAATGTGAATTTTGACATTCATGCCCTACTTCAGCGTAAGTAAAATAAAATGGCTTCAACAAGAATTTGACATGGTCGGGTCATCATACGGGAGCATAGTACATCTAACCTCCATGGCATTCGCCACAACAGATTTTATACATTAGTGACCAAATTACGTCGATACTGACAAGTGTGAATTACCTACTCAGCTTAAAGTAACACCTTACCATACAATACACTATGTGTGTACGTTTCTATGGAAGTTTTATAGATAAAATTCCACATATAAACCTGGCTGCATTAGTCGCCGAAAGAACATCAAAGGACAACTACCATTAACTGATTATTGCATCACAGTGTGGTTTTAAAAATCTCCTCTACTTCAGTTGCTAAAACCATTGCATTCGACTAGACATTCTTATAGCTCCAGGATACGAACATTTATCAACTGATTTACTTCTGATTGCTGCAATGATGATAAAGACATTGATGTTGACGACCACAGCCCACGTCACCCCTACCGCCGCCTTCACCGCTACTACCACAATCATCATCGTCATCATCGTTATCGTTTTCGTATTCATGATTATTACTTTTTTGATAGCGAGTGTTGTAGACTTATGTTTTTTGGTTTCTATACATTCTATACATAAGTATATGCACACACACACATTCATACACACGCACACGAGTACACTCCCCTCACACACATATACATACATATATATACATACGAGGGGGTACCCAAAAAGTAACCCGAAAATTCTCAGTGGGACAAGCCCGTTGTAGTTCAGGTTGCCACTTGATGCGATCCTCAGGTATCAGTCCGCCGACCGGCGTCATCGAGTCGAGCCGTACTGCCACGTGGTGCGTCTTTGTTTTGCAGTACTTCTTCCCAGACCGTCGATTTTTACGATGGCTGAGACGAAAGAACAACATGAAATTCTGAAATTCTGTGTTCTACTGGGGAAAACAGCAGCTGAAACAGTTGTCATACTTCAAACAGCTTACAAGGACGTTTTTGGTATGGTCCCTTGTCGCTTGAAGACCAACCTCGTTCAGGGCGATTGTCGACCTCCCGAACGAATGAAAACCTCATAAAAATTCATGAACTGATCTTGGGGGACCGTCGCCGAACAATTGACGAACTTGTTGATATTACTGGTGTGTCCTGGAGCTCCTGTCATCGAATTTTGAGTGAGGAATTGCGAATAAAAAGAGTTGCAACAAAATTTGTGCTTCGCTTGCTCTAAGAAGATCAAAAGCAGTCACGACTGAATGCGTGTCGTGAACTGAAAGAACTGTTGGAAGTTGATCCTGGCTTTTATTCAAAGATCATCACTGGTGATGAAAGGTGGTGCTACGGCTACGATCCGGCAACGAAGCAGCAATCAAGTTAATGGAAGCATTCAATGTCACCACGCCCCCAAAAACTGCGTCAAGTGAAGTCCAATGTCAAGACGAAGCTGATTTGTTTCATGGATGTGAAAGGAATTGTCCACACAGAATTTGTTCCCCCTGGTAAAACTGTTAACCAGGCATTTTACTTGGCAGTGCTGAACCATTTACGAAACGAGGTGAAACGAAAATGCCCCGACTTGTGACAAAGTGGAGAGTGGTGGTTTTATCACGACAATGCGCCTGCGCAAACCGCCTTTAGTGTGAGACAGTTTTTGACTTAGAATGAAGTGACCCCGCTTATCACCCCCACCCCACCCCCCAATTCATCCGATTTGTCTTCCTGCGACATTTTTTGTTTCCCCGAATGAAACAAAATCCTTGAAGGAAAACGTTTTGCAGATGTAGAATAGGTGAAGAAAAAAACGACGGGGGTGTAAAAAGGCATCACTTCGCAAAAGTTCCAGGACTGCTTCAAACAGCGGAAAACGCGTCTAGACCGATGCATTACTTCAATTGGAGAATACTTTGAAGGCTATAAAAGTGTAAACAGGTAATAAAAAAAAGTGAATAAAATAATATTGCAAAATTTCGTGTATGTATGTGTGTGTATGTGCGTGTGCGTGTATGCCTTAGGCAGAGGGCAATACTTACAACTTCTGTAGGCTCTTCTAAACTGATGAAATTTATGAGATTAATAACGTTCATCTTGAACATTATTCAGCATCTGCAGAAAAAAAATGTGTACGGGAGTGTATACCAGAAAGTTATAGCCCTGGAGAAGAAGGCCAGGGGAAAATGTCTAATGAAGCGTTTAGGAAATGAGACGCAGTAAAATAACAGGATATTGAAAAATGAGCGAGTCTGTAGTTATTGCGTGCAGCAATTATCTTGTGTGTTGCTACGATTAGGCTGTGATTAGCCAATCTAATTCATTGCAAGATCTATGTATCTAGGTTAAAGCTGTGTTTGGGGTTGAGAAAGAGATCAAGGGTATTTTGGTGTGTCAGATTATCTGTCAGGATATAGGTTAGTGTGGACACTAACTGGCGCAGATAATACAAAATAATAAACAAGAAGAAATTGTGTTACATTGAATGTCTATAATTATGATGACTTCAGAAAGAGATGACGTGAGAGCGGTTGGTGGAGCAGCAGACAGAGCATATGAAATTAGAGGATAATGTAGAGAGACTTGAGTAAATGGAAAGACAAGTCGAGTGAATTGCACTTGTGTGTCATATGTAAAATATTTCAGAGCAAAGAGATCCCAGAGAGTGCAAGGCTGGACAGTAGCCTTGTGGATTTTTTTTTGTTTTGTTTTGTTTTTTGTAAGTTACTAATTTGGAACTCAGGAGCTGTGAGTGGGCTTCTCACAATGTTGTATTTTCTAGACCTTTGGTGACGAACTGAAAGAGATTTGCTAACATGCGCTAGCTAATTAAGCGGTCCCTTATATGACTCGGATTCTACTGTTATTCCAAAGTTACGTGCCTGACTCGAATGCTTACAACAGACTGGATTCCACTAAAGGTTTTAAGCACGTGATTATGAGAGGCATGTGTGTCACAGAATTACAGAATACATGGTCTGCTTGTTATAATCAGATAATATTGGAGATTCAAGTGGGAACTAAAATCAGATAATATTGGATAAAATCGGATAATATTGGAGATTCAAGTGGGAACTAATTTCAGTCGAAAGTAATGCTTATCTATTTAAATTATTTAAATTATTTTGAATTAATCATGTGTCATCTTCTAATTTTGTGACTTTCATGATGTGATTATTATTTTTTAAATGACATTGTAGAGTAAATGCAAGAGGCTAGATCTGTCGGTTTAAACTTAAGATAGGTAGAATATTTGGGCCAGATACGGCCGGTTTAAATGCCAAACAGTTAAACCCGTTGAAGTAATGAAACCAAATGTGAAATTATATTCATTGCACGATCAGAGGTGAATCGAGTAATATATGCTTGCATCTTGGAGCTATAAGAATGTTTAGCCGAAAGCACCTATGTCAGCAATTGAAGTAGGTGGGATTTAAAACCATACATGAAGCAATAATCAGTTAATGGCAGTTGGCTTTGATGTTCTTTCGGTGACTAATGCAGACAGTTTTATTAGTAGAATTTGATCTGTAAAACTTCCATAGAAACGTACAGACGTGGAGTATTGTATGAAAAGGTGCTACTTTAAGCTGAAGAATTGGAAACCCTGACTCATTTGTTCATTTGTTGCTGTGTATCCTTATAAGTTACCGTGAGTGGGATTCTCAAAATTTTGTATTCGCTGGACCTCAAGTGACAAAGTGAAAGAGATTTGGCATTGTGCGCTAGCTAATTAAGCGGTCTCGTATATGTTCGAAGGCTCTACTGTTATTCCCAAACAAGGGACTCGGCCCGAATGCTTACAAGCCTCAGGCCTAACACTTCCCAAACAATAAAAAAAATGTCATAGTGTTTTATCGTGGCTCAATCACTAGAGTAGGTTGTCTTATCAGATTCAAAGCCTTTTCCGATCGGTACAAGTTGCGATACAGGTTGCCTTCACGTCCACTGCAGAAACAAAATAACGTCCCTCTCAAGATGGTTATCTTATCTATGGTTGAAAATTTGCGCGGTCACAAGGAACGTAGGTACTTACAGATAGAGATAGATTTAAAAAAAGAAAAAAGAGTAAAAGAGAAATGATGTGGAAATTTGAAAGGTGAGAAAGATTACAGGTTTGTGTTAAAGGCTTTATATGAAGTACCTGAAGGGCCACGCCTAGGAGAATATTTTTGGACACCAGCTTAGCTGTTTCAAATGTGTCCGAAGATTGAATATTCTCTGTTGGCACAGAAGTGGTAGAACTCTGAATAGTATGCTAATCTAAAGTACTTGAGAGTTCGAGATCGATGATGTTTGTTTGGCGAATATTTAACTTTCGTTTTTCTCTAGGTTTAGATCGCTCTTCAATATACAACTTCTTTTCATCAAAGTTAAGGACTGTAAAGTTATAGAGGGAATTTATAAAGAAAATATCGAAAATAATTTTTTTTTTCCAATTATTATCTTCAGAGGTAGAGTGTCCGATACATTCCAGTATTTATTTCGTTGCTTTACGTTCAAAGTTCAAAATCCACTACCTTTATCTTTTTCTTATTCATCAATATTTTAGTGGCACACACATGGATTTTGATGGGCATTGATCTGTATTTTAGTGAAGCATATTATACTCCTGCCACTATAAACTCGTAAACTTCATACAAATATAATAAAAACCAATATTTATCGAAGTTAAGGCGGCGAGCTGGCAGAATCGTTAGCAGCCAGACAAAAGGCTTAGCGGTATTTCGTCTGCCGCTACGATCTGAGTTCAAATTCCGCCGAGGTCGACTTTGCCTTTCATCCTTTCGGAGTCGATAAATTAAGTACCAGTTACGCACTGGCGTCGATGTAATCGACTTAATCCCTTTGTCTGTCCTTGTTTGTCCCCTCTATGTTTAGCCCCTTGTGGGCAATAAAGAAATAAGAATCGTTAGCAGCCAGACAAAAGGCTTAGCGGTATATCTTCACAGCTTTACGTTCTGAGTACAACTGTCGCCGGGATCGACTTTGCTTTCCATCTTTCGGGTTCGATAAAATAAGTGCCCTCTGGTCGATGTAATCGACTAGCCCCCTCCCCCAAAATTGCTGGCCTTGTACTAAAATTTGAAACCACTATTGAAGGGAGGTTAGAAAATTTGAGATAAGTTTATATATGATGCGAGTAAACGAGCTTCGGGATGCTTCAAGCTTTTTGTCGAGGCGTGAACGTATCTTAAAATAGATGGCAAAGGAATAGACATTGCTCCAATGTCTCTAGTTACTTTTTGCTTCGAAATATTATCGAACTAACAGAAATAAGTACCAGAGTTTATGGTACTGGGTAGGTGGTCAACAGAAATAAGTACCAGAATTTATGATACTGGGTAGGTGGTCAACAGAAATAAGTACCAGAATTTATGATACTGGATAGGTGGTCAGCAGAAATAAGTACCAGTAATGTACTCAGACAATTCAATCAACTATTATATCCTCTTTTTTGTGTGTGTGCGCTGGTGTGCGGAATTTCGTTTTCGTAGTGTGAGGACGATGAAATGTCGGAAATTATACGACGTTCAAAAGAAGAAATGGAAGAGAAAGGAATAGTTAGAATGTCAGACTATGCAACTGAGATTGACAAATACGCTGAGCATTAAGATAGACTTACATTTTATGTATGAAGTGGCTAAATGATAGAACAGACAATTATGCCATGTGTTTAACAGACAAAAGAAAATGTTTTGTTTGGTTTTCATTTATAACGTTTTTTATGTCATCTCATATTTGTAATTTGCTGTTAGCAATACATTAAACATTAAACATTTATTGAAAATATCAAAAAAATAGAAATGTTTATTGTTCACAGAGGTGTCTAGTAACATCATAAATCTAGTGTCTATCGATGCATATATGCAATATATGTGCATGTTTGTGTGTACATGTATTTTGTATGTGTAAACTTGCATTATGCATTATGAATGCCTTTATTTTCAAGTTTCATTTTGCTCTATATTTACGTTCGCTCTAAAATCTTAGTCTTCGGCAAGCTATATCAATAGTTCGCTCGAGTTCAAATTCCGCCGAGGTCGACTTAGCCTTTCATCCTTTCGGGGTCGATTAAATAAGTACCAGTTACGCACTGGGGTTGATGTAATCGACTTAATCCCTTTGTATGTCCTTGTTTGTCCCCTCTGTGTTTAGCCCCTTGTGGGCAATAAAGAAATAATAATTACTATTATTATTATTATTATTATTATTATTATTATTATTATTATTATTATTATTATTATTCAGTAGTCTTATTTTTATAACGTGCTTTCACTTCACTACCGAGCGCAGCTCTGTGTGCCTTGGGTATGTGCTGTGGTTTGCTGTGATGCTCTTATAGTTATTGTATTGAAAGTGTTTTGCGTAGGATGTGTGCAGTGCCCAGTAGTGCAATTTTCTGTATGTTATATATATTTGTAAGTCCTGGTGTTTTTGTTGTGCATTTGTCTGAATATTTTTTTATTATACCTAAGGCACCTACTATGATAGGAATTGTTTCTGTTTTTAGATTCCACATTCGAGTTATCTCTATTTCCAGGTCTTCGTATTTTGAAAGTTTTTCCATTTCTTTTAGAGAAACGTTGTCATCTGCTGGTATTGATACATCAATTAGAGAGCATTTTTTTCTTCATGATCTTTGACAACTATATCTGGTCTATTTGCCTTAATTTCTCTATCTGTGTGTATTGGCATATCCCAGAGTATGGTTGCTTTCTCGTTTTCTGTGACCTTTTCTGGCGTGTGTTTATACCATCTTTTTTCTGTTGTTATTCCATAGTGTTGGCATTGCTTCCAGTGTATATAGGTCCCAGTTCTGTCGTGTCTGTGAATATATTCCTTCTTAGCCAAGACTGGGCAGCCAGAGATAATATGATTTATTGTTTCTTGTCCATCTCCACATGTTCTACAGTTACTTGTTATGTTTCTTTTCATTATATGTTTTTGGTAATTTCTGGTGGGGAGGCTTTGGTCTTGTGTAGCAATTAAAAATCCTTCAGTCTCTGCTTTGAGTCCTGAGCTTCTCAATCATTGCTGGGATTTTTCTCTGTCTATTTCTTTTGCATTTAGTTTAGCCCAGTATTTACCATGTAGGGGCTTTTCTTGCCATCGCGTTAAGTAAATAAATATCTTTAAAATAAGTGCATTTTCAAACTTTCTTTCATATATATTTCCACTCGTACGGTATTCCACAACTTTACTTTATTATATATATATATATATATATATATATATATATATATATATATATATATATATATATATATATATGTATATATATATATATATATATATATGTATATGCATATATATATAAAATATATAATATATTTATTTATTTTTATACACTGATATTCACGTCGTTGAATCTCTGAATTTCCGAATTCAATTGTGTTGTTGCAATAAAAGGTATGTTTACATATTTGGGTAGTCAGAGATACGGTTCATACAAAATTTAATATATTAAAGTTTTAAAATTTTCTTGAGATGTTCGTTTGTCTATCCAGTTGTAGAGAATACAGTAGTGTTTTTGCAATGAAAGGGATGTTTACATTTTCGAATACTGAGGGAGAAAGGAAACGATAGGTAATTATTATTATTATTATTATTATTATTATTATTATTATTATTATTATTATTATTATCATTATTATTCATTTTGCTCATCATGTATAAGTGTGTGTACATTCATCTGAATTGTATTAATCTTATTGAATTTTGGAAAATTTCCGGAGCTTATTGAACTTATTTAGTGCGAAACTTTTGACTCACCCCGTATTTCTAGATTTATGTACTTACGTATTTTGTGTAATTTATCTACGTTTATGTTATCAATTTTTAATATCTTAATATATTGTAACCTTGCACCATTCTCGTTTTCATGTAGACATCTTACCATGTCATTGTAAATTCCTTTTATAACAAATATTGTGTTTAGGAATAAGCCCTAATCAAACACTGAAGTCAATGTTATCGACTAACCTTCTTCTCCAAAATGTCTGGTCTTATGCCTATACTAAAGACAACTGCTACTTCTTATTTTTCAAACACAATATCGCAACGCTAACACTGTCTTTTACGTTTAGCAAAATTCTGCCTCCTATTTTTCTTGGTAAGTAGAGTCTGCCGGTATTACTTTTAGGGTGGTAGAAGGTAATAGTGAACCGGGTGGTGGTAGTTGTAAACGGACACGTTTCATTGAGAAAAAAATTTTCTTCCATTTATTTATTTATTTTTTTTTTTTTTGTACTTTTAACATCAAAAGGCTTTGGAATATTCGAACGTCTATTCTATTACCTAGGATAAAGGATAAGCATTTTTTTTTTTTTTTTTAACTTTTAAACTGTTACTTATTTTTGCCAAATAGCCATTTTCATTATTTATATCCGCTGCAAGATTGCTGCCTCAAAGTGGACGAAAAGGATGCTCGCTAAAGAGGATGCAGTATTAGCGTAAAGTAACAGTCTCCAATCGAAAGAAAAATACTGCTTCAATTCTTCCATAAAAAATCATCACACTAACTAGATTACATACGTAAACATTTACACTTGTACAATGGAAAATAAATACGCAAACGAAAAAAAAAAAAGAATAATGTTTAAATCTGATTTCAATAGAGTAACAGCAGCTTGCTCAGCAATAATAGTATTAACTATAGCAACATTCCATCATTTACTCACGTTTTACAAGAGGAACAATATGCTCTGAACCTACTGCAGATAAAGAAGGAACGGGCAATATATGTTACATAAACAAGTGTCTCTTTGCTAAATGTATTTATCCAGCGAAAGCCGAAGCGAAAGCCGAAGCGAAAGCCGAAGCGAAAGCCGAAGCGAAAGCCGAAGCGAAAGCCGAAGCGAAAGCCGAAGCGAAAGCCGAAGCGAAATGACATATCTCTGTTTTCCATAAAAATGAAGGAGACTTCCATATTCCCTCGACGGCTGAATTACGTAAATATGGAGGAATTTTTTTTCTCTCGGTGAAACGTGTCCGTTTATAGCTACCACCATCCGATCCGCCACCACCTCCATCACCTCCATCTTCACCATTATCTCCATCTGGTGTGTGACAGGACATGTTCTTCCTCAACTGGAACAGGACATATGCAAACGTCTACTTGATTTCTAAAAACTTATTACGAGGCACGGAGACATGTAGGATTGATGCTCCACAGTCCTCCTCACAGATTTTTCCACATCTCCAGGGTCTCACAAACACTAAAACCATCGCCAGATATGTTAGCACTCGACTTACAGCTATATTTGCATGGACATATGATGAATTCAGGACTAACCCACAACAATATGTACTTAGATGGGATCGGTACGAATTCTCAGGGACCACAAGGTTACCATGGAGTTGCGACCTATTGGGAAGTGAATCATACTGGTTTTACAAAACAAAAATCCCTTTTTCCCAGCAGAAGAGAACAAACTAAAACAATAACAGTAGAGACAGCAGCAACAACAATAGTAAATATCAGAGTAAAGCTGCTACAATCACCATTTCGAAAGCACGACAGACTGAAGCTCCGTAAATGACCGAAGTTGAAGCAAACGAAATTATCTCACCTTCAGTACCACTATTATCGAGAACCAAGCTTGACAGAGAAATTGGTGGTAGTTTCTCCTTCAGCACAGAAACGTTATAATATCACCTTAATGTCTTGTGGCTGTGGCGAAAAGATAGAGACTGAAGAAGAATGGAAATCTACTCAGAAAAGAAATAAGGCCAAAAAGTGAGTTCAAACAAAAGGCAAGCAGGCGGTTAAGAGTCCCTCACGAGAAAGCGCTTATCCAAGAGAGTGCCTGAATTTTATGTTGATCCCATAGGAACACTCTATTCTAAAAATGAACTTAAAAGACAACGAATGAATATTCTGCTGAGTAGCGAGGAGATAGTGCACAAGACACTTCAAGGTGATAGCTGGTTTTTGAAAACTACATCAGTGATCTAATGATAGCTAAGTAATCACGCCCCGGAACATGCGTGGTTCTTCACAACTCAGCTAAAGCCCAAATTACTGTAGAGGCTCCAGTTAAGAAGTGACGATCGGAGAGGAAGGTGACTGCGTCTTGGAGTACCCTCATCGTAAAGTGGCAGTTTCTTTTCCTTGTGAGAATGGATGTCCTGGTTTGTATTTATTTGTATTTGCTTAATCTGAAAGAAACAAATGTTTAAATTAATTTAATATTATTGTTTTACGCTTTTCTGTCGCCCTCTAACTTGTATTATATTTTAAAATGTGCATCCTCGCATGTTTTGTCAGAACTTTAGTATGATATATTTTGCTTTGCATTTATGGGCCATTTGCAGCCAATAAATAAAAGATTATAAATGTTGCCATCGTCGTCGTCGTCGTCATCGTCGTCGTCGTCGTCGTCGTCGTCGTCGTCGTCGTTATTATCATCATCCTCATCATCATCTTTACTCAGACATGGTGAGCAAAGCTCTGAGAAATGTTGAAAAATATTTTGTTCTCTCATTGTATTTACAACACATGAAGTAAGTGAAGAGGAACATTTTTATAGAATGTCAACGTCCCTTCTCTAAGAGAATGCATTTGGATTTGATTTGTCGTTTGACAAGGCAAAAACATCTGTTTTAGAAACAGCAACAGGAGGAGTAGTGTTAGTGGTAAAAAGATGAGTACTACAATGAAAGTAGCTAAGCTCTTCTTATGTGAGAAAGATAACTATTCACAATAAAAAATAAAAATATGAACAACAACGTAAAGCTACAACACTGATAACGACAATAACAAAAAAAGAGCTAACGACGGGTGGTGGGGGTAAGAGGTGCATCAACCCGCTCGAAATAACAGCAAAGCCACCCTGAAATCAAAGCTTATCGTCTTAAACATTAGATAACGAATGAGATCTACTTGGTAGGGAAGTCTTTGATCTTAGGTCTGATCTATTATATCTGAAAAGAAAGCAGATATTTAGAAATAACAATGATAACAAGACTACCAACTAATTAGAAAATAAAACAGCAAAAGAAAAAAACAGAAAACGAATCACACCAACAATAAAAATAGCATAAAAACAACAACAGGAGAAAGGATGGTAATAATAATGCGCTGCAGCAAATATTCTGCTCAATACCACAGATTTGCTTGTCAGTTGTTTCATTTTAACTAGTTGAGCATGTCCCTTGACGGCTGGCAATGTGTGCATCTCTGATCACGAGCAGAAGTAGTGGGGGAGTATCATAGCCATGTGTTGAGAGGAATTCTTTGGGGGTTTGAATAATCAACCTCTGGAAACATGGGTGTTTCGTTCAACATCCTTAAACGACTCTTATTCAGGGACCTTTTGAGCGGAATGGGCTACTGGACCGGAAGAAAATTCTAACTGGGCCCCACCTGCAGGGTCATGCGTTGTTTATCTTGATATGAGATCACCATGTCGCGCTTATATGGTTGTGATGCACGTGCCTGGTGTACCCTTATCAGACGGGTAGTCATGATGGGTATACTGGGCTTCGTATATTTGTATTCCAGTGTTACTTTGATGGCATGCACTACTCTCTCACTCAACAATAACAACAGCGACAACAAGAATAGTGACTGCAAGTAACATCAATGAGTAAAAATGTTTTGTTAAAGTTAAATATTAAGACAGATTCAGCTACAGCACAAACAACAAGGACCCAACTAATATACGTACATATATGCATGCATGCATACATACATACATACATACATACATACATACACACACACACACATGCATACATACATACATACATATTGATTATTCTTGTACAAGAA
The DNA here is from genome assembly GCF_046866305.1 of Octopus bimaculoides. NCBI lineage: Eukaryota > Metazoa > Mollusca > Cephalopoda > Octopoda > Octopodidae > Octopus > Octopus bimaculoides. The sequence goes on from NC_142928.1 coordinate 132,968,628, forward strand.
TTCTGTTGACAGTGACATCGAAGATTCGGCCAGCTCAGCCACAGTCGGATGGCTTAGCAGGCCGAAACTTCGAAGTCACTGTCAACAACATTCTTGTATAAGAATAATAAATTTGTACTCTACAAAGGTATAGAGTTGCACATCAGATTAATGTAAAATTGTTTTTATAACTGTACATAAAAACTAACATTAATACATATATACACACACATACACACACAAACACACACAAACACACACACACACGCAATCACGCACATATGTGTGTGTGTGTGTGTGTATATATGTATATATATATATATATATATATATATATATATAGTATATTGCCACTTAAGTGTGGCTGACCCCTAGGGGTGGATGTTACTGTTGCTTTTAGCCCCAGGAGGACATCTCCTCCAGCTGGCTTATCGACACACGACTGTGTCCTGTTTGCCAAGGGAGTTATCCCTCTCACCTCGGCCAGCAGCACGAACGTATCCGGATTTCAGGGTTATTTCCCTTCGTCGGCGTTCGACAGTTGATGACCTTGGTGAGAGAGACAAATCTGGCAAACCTTATATCTTCTTTTCCAGTGGCATTCTTCACTGATATTGAAAAGGTGAAAACAAGCAATGTTAATTCTCTATATGAAGTATTAACAGTAACTGCACGATAAAGTGTAGTATATTGCCACTTAAGTGTGGCTGACCCCTAGGGGTGGATGTTACTGTTGCTTTTAGCCCCAGGAGGACATCTCCTCCAGCTGGCTTATCGACACACGACTGTGTCCTGTTTGCCAAGGGAGTTATCCCTCTCACCTCGGCCAGCAGCACGAACGTATCCGGATTTCAGGGTTATTTCCCTTCGTCGGCGTTCGACAGCTGATGACCTTGGTGAGAGAGACAAATCTGGCAAACCTTATATCTTCTTTTCCAGTGGCATTCTTCTGAAGAATGCCACTGGAAAAGAAGATATAAGGTTTGCCAGATTTGTCTCTCTCACCAAGGTCATCAGCTGTCGAACGCCGACGAAGGGAAATAACCCTGAAATCCGGATACGTTCGTGCTGCTGGCCGAGGTGAGAGGGATAACTCCCTTGGCAAACAGGACACAGTCGTGTGTCGATAAGCCAGCTGGAGGAGATGTCCTCCTGGGGCTAAAAGCAACAGTAACATCCACCCCTAGGGGTCAGCCACACTTAAGTGGCAATATACTACACTTTATCGTGCAGTTACTGTTAATACTTCATATAGAGAATTAACATATATATATATATATATATCAACCAGACAATCGGATGTCGTTATACACCGCTAGTTACAATGCGTTTTCTCACGTTGTAGTTTTTGAAAGATGTCCCCTCACTGGCTAGGCGGACAGGCCAATATACCCACTGAAGGGCACATGAGTTTAACGAAGGGCTACTCATTCTATAGATGAGTGGACTGGATCAACGGAAGACGAAGTGTTTTTCCGAAAAACAGAACGCTCCGCCGGTCTGGGAATCGAACCCACGATCAAGCGAATGTAAATGCAACACTCGTACCACTAAGCCATGCGTTTTTTCACATACATATGCATGTGTGCGTGTATGTGTGCGTGTATGTGTGCGCGCGCGTGTGTATGTGTGTGCGTGTGTGTGTGTTTATATAATGTATGTAGGTATATATATATATATATATATATATATATGTTTATATATGAATGGTCATGCATATAAGAATAACACTCAGACACAAACACATACATACATATATACGTACCTACATACATACAGACATACATACATACATACATACATACATACATGGGACACTGGGATATATAGCTCACCGCCTAAATATCAATCGTGAGAAATTAGGCTTCTCAAAACCAGAAAGGAGAAAGCTGATTCAAAGACTACAGACCCAAGCTATCTCTGGAACTGTAAATATCTGTAAAACTTACCAGAAATTTATCATTTAAGTATGTATGAGCATGCAAATATATGCATGAGAAGACATACGTAAAACGAAACATACAAATCTGCACGTATATATGCATACATATACCACAGTATGTAACTAATCTCCAGGTGTCAACGAGAGAACTTCAATTAGAAATAGCCATCTCTTTCTGCCTCAGATTTCACTCTACCATCTTTACAAAAATTAGTTTTGATAATGTGGTCCTCAATTCTGTACAGACTAGAAAAAAGACGAATGGAAACAGTTAAAAAACCTTTGATCATAAAACTACTCAAATACGACGGTACTGCGACTAACGACAGCTACAGTATTTCTACTTCCACACTATATGTGGATGTTGTGATGCTGGCCTGGCTGTGTGGTGAGAAGCTTGCTTCCCAACCATATGATTCCGGATTCAGTCCCACTGCGTGGCACCTTGGGCAAGTGTCTTCTACTATAGACTCGGACCGGCCAAAGACTTGTGAGTGGATTTGGTTGGTGGAAACTGAAAGAAGCCTGTCATATACATACATACATATATATATATATATATATATATATATATATATATACAAAGTTTTAAATTTTTACATTTAAGAAAGAGATTTGACGCCGATGTCCATATCAATGTATTTAATCCGATGTTAACATTTCTGTATACAGCTATATTTGACCACTAAGTATAAGTCAAATATATCAGTTGCCATACACTTCATCAGGAATAACTTTCTTTAGAACAAAAAAAAACAAAAAAAAACACATAATGAATTAATCGAACAAAATCAAAAATTCAAAATTTAAAATCCATACTGCATGGGTTTTTTTGTTTTTTGTTTTTTTGTTCTAAAGAAAGTTATTCCTGATGAAGTGTTTGGCAACTGATATATTTGACTTATACTTAGTGGTCAAATATAGCTGTATACAGAAATGTTAACATCGGATTAAATACATTGATATGGACATCGGCGTCAAATCTCTTTCTTAAATGTAAAAATTTTAAACTTTGGATATATAAACAAGGAGAACGATCCTTAAGGAGTCTAATTTAGATTTTTTGAGGTGAAATCGCATGCTATATTGGTAACGATTACAGAGTTTACTTTGAAAAATTATATATATATATATGTATATATATATCATATATGTGTATATATATATATTGTGTCTGTCTGTCTGACTGTCTTTGTGTCTGTGTTTGTCCCCCTCCCAACCGCTTGACAACCGGTGTTGGTTTGCTTACATCCAGGTAAGCTAACTGCTCGGCAAAAGAGAACGATAGAATAAGTACAAGAGTTTTTAAAAAATTGAAGAAACATCTTGGGGTCGATTTGTTCGGCTACAACCCTTCGTCTGCCGCTACGTTCTGAGTTCAAATTCCGCCGAGGAGTCATCCTTTCGGGGTCGATAAATCAAGTACCATTGAAACACTGGGGTCGATGAAATCGACTAGTCTCCTCTCCACCAAATTTTAGGCCTTGTGCTTTCAGTAAAAATTATTATTATTATCATCATCATCATCATCATCATCATCATCATCATCATCATCATTATTATTATTATTATTATTATTATTATTATTATTATTATTATTATTATTATTATCATTATTAGGGCTTGAGCCGGTAGAGCTGTTAGCATGCCGGACAAAACATTTAGCTGCATTTCTTTTGGCATTGCGTTCTGAATTCAACTTTCACTGAGGTCGATAAAATAAGTACCAGTCGAGCACTGGGGTCGACTTTATCGTCTTCCCCGCACCTCAAAAATGCTGGCCTTGTGCCGATATAAGAACGGATTGTTATTACCATTGCTTTTTAACTTTTATTGTTGATATTTTTATAGTTATTAAACTGTCATAGCTCAGCTAGACAAATGAAATATGTCTCTGCTATTTGGTTTCAAGATATCTAATTCTTCGCGAGTATGAATACTTGAAATCATTCGGAAAAGTCAACCTTTTTTTAAAGCTCTTCTCTCGCTTTCTCTGTCTTAGTATTCCGCCCCACTCTCTCTCTCTCCCTCTCTCTCTCTCCCTCTCTCTCTCTCTCTTTCTTTCTTTCTCTTTCTCACTCCCTCTTCTCTCCCTCCCCCTCTCTCTCTCTTTCTCGGCTGACATTTGACATTTTGAGGTCTCAGAGAAACGTCTTCCTTTTAACTAATCTTTAGAGACGTACGTAATTTTCTAACATCATTTGACACTTTTTTACATTGCTTCTGTATGGCTTCTTTCTAACTAAAACACAGTTCTTGTGTGTGTGTGTGTGTGTGTGTGTGTGTGTGTGTGTGTGTGTGGCAACAGATGCCAGTATGTACATGCATTTGCGTAAGTTTCCGTATAAGTTAATGCATACAATGTACGCACACGTAATGTCTAATCTGTTTCATTTCTGTGTATACGATTACTAGTATGTATTCGTGGGTGGATCTACTTGTGGCTAAACGGAAATGCTTCTACACACATACGCAAGTGCATTACTTTTCTTAGTTTTATTTTTCTCGCGCTACTCCAGAACAGTCACAATACGTATGTATGTATGTATGTATGTATTTATGTATGTATGTATGTTTGTTTGTATGTATGTATGTATGTATGTATGTATGTATGTATGTATGTATGTTCTCTTTCCCTTTTTAACTTTAGAGTAAATTTTGTCTGGCCACCTACTTTGTAGCAAGGTTATGAAGGAAAGTGTCTTCTTTTAATCATCATCCTTGAAATC
>NC_142928.1:132980777-132988277 GCF_046866305.1 Octopus bimaculoides
AACCATGAAGCCTCATTTAGAAATATTAATAAACGTAATAGCACAGGACTTAGTAAATTTATTTGGAAACATATAGATAAAATTAGATGGAAAGTTTTAAATAATGCTCGACCTTATAAACCACCAGCTAAGACATGTTCTCTCTGCCTAAATGAAACGTATTCTTTAAGCACAATCTCTTAAATGATAAATCAGAAAAAAAGTTTACCAATGTTTGCATGAACATAAATACATTTTTTCTAAATTTATATAATTATAGAATTATGTAACTATGTATCTATATGTCTATATAATTATGTATGTTTTGCAATCTTAATTTCCGTACATTATATAAAATGAAAAGGAATTGAATATTATTACACCACCATATTACTGTTGTATATATTTATAACCTATATAGTTGGGGAACATTATTGCTTCCTAATCACATGTTCCAAAATATATATATATGTATATGTGTATGCATGTATGTATATATATATATATATATATATATATATATATATATATAAGTCTTTATTAGATTAAAAATAACATTATCAAAACATGAAGGTAAAACAAAACAAATAGCGGCTTATACACCGAAAAATACGGTAATTGTAATGGCAGTGACAAGTTCGCTCGCTGGTTGCTAATTGATAGTGTAGAAGGAGGGAAAGAGTAAGGAATTCACAATGCTGACTAAAAAGGAAGAAAGGATAAAGGTGGCCGCTCGACATACGAGTAGTGACATTTAGTAGAGATGACCCGGAAGTTGTTCCTCTTCGATTATTATCGCAAACAGCAGTAACTTTCTTCAACGGAATGCACGTCGTTGATTGGTTGAAATTACCCAAATACGACAACTTTAACAGGAAATAACTTCTAAAATACCAAATTTTATCAAAAATTTTCAAAGTAAACTGTGTTCTGCGTGAGAAGAATACGAAGTTTCAAACAGTTTCGTTTTAAAATATTAATTAAAAAATGCTGTGAACCAAACTGAACAGATCCAAATATGATTAACATTGAATGGACCCCAAATCTATATATATTTTATTACAGCCCCACTTTTGTATACGTGCTAGTATTTTTGGAGCTTTATCGTTTGTTTTTAATTTTTAATATTTTTTTATATTTTTTTATATTTTTATTAGGTGTTGTCCCGAATTTGTGACTTGGTGCTTTTAGCGTATTTCAGTGTGTGGATGTGAAGCTTTTTACATCGTTGCACACACACACACACACACACACACATACACACACCTCTAAGCATTTCGCCACGCGTGCTAACGATACTGCCAAGCTCGCCGCCTTTATCATGGATGATATATTGAAAGGAAATCAATCTTTGAACTAAGTTTCTGTTAGATTTGTAATATTCCAATTTTGAAAGAGTTTTAAGAGAATCATGTATTTTCAATTTGACAATGTTTTCCTAAAGATGTAGGTTGTACACATGAGCATTTAAAAAAAATTCTAATATAAATAGGTTTCCTGGCATTTGGCTATGAATTGAAGAGCGCCATTTGGTATTATCCCCCAAAGCTCCAATGACCATAGGTACAGTTCTTGTTCTTAGGTGCCACATTTTATGAGACCCCTATTTCAAGGTCCTTATATTCACTTAACTTTTCAAATGTTTTTTACGGAAGTGTTGCAGTCTGCTGGGATTGGAATACCTATTAATAGACATGTTTTGTCAATGTGATTCCCACCACAATATTTGGTCTATTGGCCTGAATATCTCGATGAGTCTGAATACTAAAATCCCAGAGAATGGTGATATCTTTATTTTTCTATTAGCTTATGCTCCTGTCAATTCTCATTTGAAAGTCTAAACTTAATTACAAATGATCCAGTGCAAATACTGGTCAAGTCTATCATGACGATTAATAAATTCATTTAAGGCTAAGACAGAACACCGACAGAACATCCAGAGGTGAGGTGATCAATTGTTTCCTTAGTTGCACCACAAAAGCGACAGACAGGCTCAGCAGCTTTTTTAAGAATGCTGACTCGGTAGTTTCTGGTAGACAAACACTGATCCTGAGCTGCTAAAACGAAGCCTTTTGTTTCCGATCTAAGTCCAGATGCAGCCAACCATTAATAGGTCATATATGTATCGACATCAGCGGCGAGCTGGCAAAAACGCTGGCACGCCGGACGAAATGCTTGGCGGTATTTCGTCCGTCTTTACGTTCTAAGTTCAAATTCCGCCGGGGTCGATTTTACGTTTCATCCTTTCGGGGTCGATAAATTAAGTACCAGTTGCGTACTGGGTCGATCTAATCGACTAGCCCCATCCCCCAAACTTTCGAGCCTTATACCTAAAATAGAAAAGATTATTACTATAATTCGTTGAGCTGGAAGAATCATTAACACGCCAGGCAAAAATGCTTAGTGGTATTTCGTCCGTCTGAGTTCAAATTCCACCAAGGTCAATTTTGCCTTTCATTCTTTCGGGGTCGATGATATAAGTACCAGTTGAGCATTGGGGTCGATATTATCGACTAGCCCCCTCCAACAAAATTTCAGGCCTTGTACCCGTCGTAGTAAGGACTATTACTACAATATTATTGTGCTTTCATTATTTTATATATCCTTGAAAACAACCCAAGTCTGAAATAGGTCTCAAACACCAGTAAATAAATTCTCCAAGAGTTTCATAACCTAATATTTCATACTTAATACAGTGTTATTATTCACATCTTCTTTACATTCATATTTGAACATTTGGAAACCTCCTTGGCGGTTCTACTCCTTTCACAATACCTTCTCAACCTTTTTTTACTTATGGACACTTTTGATTCCCTAATAGTCATTCGATGTTCAGAAAATCATATTATATTTTTATAACTAAATACTATTAGGAAGTGTATAAAAAAATTGTTAAAATATTTTATGTATTGTAGAAGTATAACATATTCATTGCAGATGAATTTTAACAACAAAATCTTATATAGAACCCCAAGGGTCATATGGACCCCGGCTGAGAACCACTGGTCTACATGATAATGATTTAATCCATCAGATTCTCCTCTGACACATTAACAAGATCCACTCAGTTTCCGATTATCTGATAACATTTCGACTTATTGATAATACCTCCACTAAGTACAGTGAGTTTGCCCTTACTTCTCTCGCACTAAATACTTCTAATTTATGTAATAATTTTTCCACAAACATTTACTGAAATGCATGTATTGAACAGCTAACTTCCGAATACCTATTTTATGCATTAATATGTTCCCCCAACCCACCCACGTATAAAACCGACAGAAAGCTCTTACAATCTGCACTAATTTACGAGCAGGAATTTAAAATTGCGGCGACAGCCAGACTAGTTTATTAGCACATTTACACAGTACAGTATTAATAAACTTGTATCATTTATACTAATGTGAAGGTAACTGTATTTCATTTGATTTTCAAGGCATAAGCTGGCTGAATCGTTAGCTTGCCAGGCAAAACGCTTTGCGGCATTTCGTCCATCTTTGTGTTCCGAGTTCAAACTCCGCTGCGATCGACTTTACCATCCAGCCTGTAGGAGCCGATAAAATAAGTACCAGTTGATCACTGGAGCCGATGTAATCGACTCAACCCCTTCCTATTTCCTCGAAATTGCTGTTCTTGTGCTAAAATTTGAAGTTAACATTTGTTTAATTGAAAGTGTGTTGACCTTGGTTTGGAAAACGCAGTAAACTAGAAAGGCTTTGGAACCAAAGGTTCCAGGAAATCAGTGTTGTATATGTAATATATTACATTGTAATTAAATTTTTTTTTCTAATTCATATTTTCAAATCCTACTTTACATCATTCTGAAGAATATTGCTTCTTTCTTTATTTTACCTAAAAACTTCGCCTCGTCTCATCTCCATCCGCATTTATTTTATTTTATTTATATTTTATTTCATTTAAAACCCTCTTTCTTGTATTTCTCATTATCTATTATCTCTTTTGCATTATCTATTCACATGGCTTGTTACTCTACTGATAACATGCTTTAAGAGGCTTCCGGGTCTCTCAACATCAGAACCCCCGCAGAGCGAAGTGGGAGGCGGCTCTTATGATGAACAACCCGAAAGCTCCTGAGACCCTCGAAATATCACTGATGATACATCTCACAGGATCCATGTAATGCATCTTGGAACTAAATAACTCGTATATATATATATATATATATATATATATATAACCTTTCACTTGTTTCTGTCATTAGACTGCGGCCATGCTAGGGCATCACCTTGAAGGATTTTCAGTTAAATAAATCGGTTCCAACACATTTTTAAAGACTGGTACTTATTCTATCGAATCTTTTGCCGAAGCGCTAAGTTACGGGGACATAAAAACACTAACACTGGTTGTGAAGTGGGGGACAAACACAAATACAAAGACACGCGCGCGCGCATGTACGCACACACACACACACACACACGTGTGTGTGTGTGTGTGTTTGTGATGGATATATATATATATATATATATATATATATATATATACTGTGTGTGTGTGTCTTTGTGATGGATATATATATATATATATATATATATACGCACACACACACACACACACACAGAGTAATCCCTCGACTATCGTAGGTGTTACATTCTAAAACCTCCCACAGAACTAATTAAAATCTAAAAAATTAAAAGTTTTTATCAGTCTTTGTTCCTTTATTATTTTTCGCCTTTCATTTCTTCTTTCTCCTCCTTCTTCTCTTTCTTTCTTCTTTTTCGTTATTTTTCCTGTTTATTTTCTGCCATTCCAGTTTTTTGTCTGTTTACTGTTCTATTTACTTATTTACTTATTGTTATATTTCGGGACAGTCATTCTTTCTTGCCAAATAAACACACGCACTATATATTCGTTCTTCACTTGTTTATTATTGTTCTTATTTTATGGTCATTGTCTGGAAATATTTCATCACACACCTGTGACTTCTTCAGCGACTCTCCATCCTACGTGTCTCCTGTTCCGTTTAATCCATTCTGTCTTTCTCTCTATTTTTCTTATTTACTTACTTCAGTTCATCTCCTCCTTTTCCTCCTACTTTTCACTTCTCTTTAAATAGCCACCCTTTCCCTTACTATTTTAAAATTTATCTCATTTCTTTTCATTTACTCTCTGTTGTGCATAAAATTGATATTGTTTCATTAATAACGAGTTACCAAAAGCAGATACATGCAAATTAAGGTGCCTAGTAATATAAATAGCCAAATTTATAACCACTTTATAGAGTAGATGATATGCGCTATAAGTTAGGAAATTGAAAATGCGAGGGTGAGCTGAAAAGTTATTAATTTTGAAATAAAGGAAATATAGGAGGATCAGTTAATTATGATTATATTCAACATATTCCTCTCTCAGATTCATACACTTATTGCAGTAGTCCTTCAGTTTTTATAAGCCCTGTAAAAAAAACTTGGACCTCCAACCAGGCCTTTCGCGACACCCTTAAAGCCAGGAACTTTTCAGCGCGGCCAGCAAACAAAGGGCGTGTCCTTCAAGATACTTCCTTCCGGTTTTACATGTCAACAGCATAGAAAAGAATGTATTTACATTTTTAACTCGCATCGTGGCTTTGTAATATATAAATACATACATTATAGTTTTCAGGTAACTCTATTATTATACATCGTACTGAGATTTTTAGGTTGCATGTTACAAATCACAACATGTACGACAAACATTTGGATATGGGTGTTGTCTTTGGACTTACATCACCTATATATGAAACTACTTATACTAGCAGTAATCAACAACTTCCCACTCCATAACAACAATAGACTTCAGCAGCTCTCTTTCACAACAAAACAGTCAATGCACATAGACAAACATACGCATATGTATGAACACACACACACACAAACAAATAAACAAACACACATACACACACACATATATACTTACAAATATATATATGTATGTATATATATATATATATATATATATATATATATATATATATATCATGTGTGTCTGTATGTACATACACACATGCACACAAACATACACATACAGACATACATACACACAAACACACACACACGCACGTAGCTGGAGTAACAGTCAAATTTCGTTTTACTTATGCCCTCATCCCCAGTGTTTTGTAACCACCCAGCAAGATCTTGTGCTAACATTATGCGAAATACTACTGTGCTGAGTCTGCAGAGTAGTGGATCCTCATAGCTGAGTGGACTAAAGCCACGAGAACTGAAGCACTTGCCCAATGATACAACGTGCCACCTGACCCGGGATCGAATCCACAACCTTACAATCGAGGACCTAACAGCCTAGCCACTGGATCACGTGCCTTCATATAAAATCATACCAGACTGTTTTAAAAATTGTTTTAAAAAATTATCGTAATATTACGATACATAGGGCGGGGAACTGGCAGAAGCGTTAGTACGCCGAGCAAGATGCTTAGCGGCATTTCGTTCGTCTCTACGTTCTAAGTTCAAATGCCGCCGAGGTTGCCTTTTCTTTTCATCCTTTCGGGATCGATAAAATAAGTACCAGTTGAACACCGGGGTCGATTTAATAAACTTGGCCCTCTCCCCCAAAACTATTGGCCTTGTGCCAAAATCTGAAACCAATATATTACGAAACGAAAGGGAGAGATGGCTTTTACTGGAATATTTATGATCATAATTCTGCTCAATCTGGATCAACCTTGGGCTAAACGATAACAACAAAGATAGGAACCAAACTAACACTTATCCTCTCTACAATAGGCGCACAAGGCTAGAAATTGTGGAGGGGGAGCTATAGTCCATTAAATCGATCCCAGTAGTTGACTGCTACTTATTTTATCTACCCCGAAAGAATGAAAGGCGAAATCGACTTCAGTGAATTTTGAACTCGGAACGTAAACTCGGAAGAAATGTTGCCAAGAATTTTGTCCGACACAGTAACGATTCTACCAGCTAGCCACCTTAATGATAATAATAGTTTCAAATTTTGGCACAAGGCCAGCAATTTCGGGGTTGGGAGTAAACTGAGTGTTTCAACTGGTACTTATTTTATCGACCCAGAAAGAATGAAATGCAAAGTCGACCTCGGTGGAATTTGAACACTGAACGTAAAACCAGAAGAAATGCCGCAAAGCATTTTGTCCGGCGCGGTAACGATTATGCCAGCTCTAATACTGCCGCCGTCGTTTCTATTCTCATCACCAGCACCTCTACCTATATGTACCGCCATATCCACCGCCAAAACCAACACCAATACCGCAAGCAATAGCAACAACAAAAACCACCCCTGTCACCATGTCTCCCAACAACACCAACCACCAACATCACTATAATCAACATCATCATCATCATCACCACCACCACCGCCGCCACCGACGCTATCACTCACGACGTCGTCGCCATTAAACAACATGACTTCCACCATATGCAACTGTCGTACCACCGACAAGAACACTAACATAACAACACCAACAATGCCGACACTACCAGCATTGTCACTGTCACCACCGCCACTATCAATATCCCCCCCCCCCAACCGAAA
>NC_142928.1:132993277-133010777 GCF_046866305.1 Octopus bimaculoides
GGGTTTCAGTTGACCCGATAAACGGAACAGCCTGCTTGTGAAATTAACGTGCTTGTGGCTGAGCACTCCACAGACACATCTATCCTTAACGTTGCGATCGTGAATCGAATACCCTAACCACTAAGCCACGCGCCTTCACACTGACGGGATAATAACAGTATAATATAATCGTGTGCGGAATATACTGGTAATGGTCAGAATTTAAGAAAACTGGGAAGTTAAAGTTTCAGGAATAGCCTTAAGTCTTCATAAATTGCTATTGAGATGAGAAATATGATTTTTCACAAACCTTAATTATAGTTAGCTCCAAGCGTGAAAGAGTATGTTGTCTGTGTGTTTCTGTCACACATTTAAAAATATCATGTATTATCCATCTGTCTATTCTGAACTCATTTCAGTATCAGATAATTAAGCGTCCATATATGATATTACTCTGAACGGGTCACAAACTTTAATTTCTCAGATTATTATAATTATTAATTAAAATACGGAAAATATCAAATATCCTCTGAAAAAAGTGTTTGATTTTAAAATTTTGTTTAATAAGATTATTAAACAATTTCAAGTATCTCCGACAGTTGCAGGTAAAAAGACGATGCTAAATTCTTTTCTTATTCAAAATCGATAAACCCTAATAGTACTTGTTAATCGGTTGCTAAAATCAACCGTATTACATAATTGCACGTACAACCGGTGACTTCTAAGCAAAGTCATTTCTACTGCTGTAGTTTAGGCTTCATTGTCCAGATCAACATCTGTACAATTAGCTAACGAAACCCGGTTTAATTCTATTACTTACCCGATGAATTATGTATTTTCCAGTGTGACATTTTAGCAAGCAGGAACTATTTTCCGATCTATTTAGTTCACAGTTTCTGATATCATTCATTAAGACCAAAATTACGATCGGGCAAATTATAAAGAAAATTCAAAATTACAGCATGTTTTTTTTTTACAGAAAGATTTGTAATTGAAAAAGATGTTCCCTGTTATTTTCAGAAACGTCGACTCTCTGAATATCCTCATGCGGATATCGAACGAGAAGTACTGTTTACTAAATGTAAAAATAACATTAGAAAATTGTTAGGTGAAACTGTAAGACAAGATATACAAATATGTTGTAAATGATAATTACAAGTTATTGAGTGTTCGCAATTTCTTTCGCACTTTCTTTGCCGACAAGAAACAGTTATACAAGAAAATACTGGAGAATCATTTAACTTGTATGAACTAGTACGGTTGAGGGCTAAAAATTATTCCGATCTTCTTGGAGTGACTCTATACAGATGATAGACATAGATGATGCCTTAGCTACGGTATACAAAATTAGTTATGTTCTGTAAAACTGACTTCGTTAATCTTACAAATATTCAATTATTGCTGACAAATTATGTATTTATTGCATTGATAAACACTTGAGGGTCAACGAGAAATGTATGTGTTTTCATTGTAAGCCATTATAGTTATTGCCATCTTTTAATATTAATTTACTATAAGGCGGTGAGCTGGCAAAATTGAAGAGTAGTAATGTTTAGAAACAGCGACAAACATACTTGGGAAAACCCCACAGAAGTCAAGTCTTAGAAAGAACACCAAGTGAATTCTTTAACAATTCACTCCCTTGTACATTAAGTTCGTGTGTTAAGAAAACTGCGATGCATTTTAGAATACTTTATATGACAAGATGAGTGACAGTAAGAAGATTGTTGCTCTAATCAAATATTCACTAAAGAAGAGTTTAGTTTTGATAGTCGGTGGGATCTTAGCTCTGAGTGTAAGGAGATGGACAGTAGGTACTGGTTGCTTTTGACGAATTCTCGCAAATCATTCAGTTCTATTTGAATGTTGGTAAGAATGTGTAGCCACAATTGACTGCTGATGTTCGGGACCATATAACTGGGTGCCGTGTGCAAATGGAAACGTCGATTTCTGCATTTAGTCTAAATCTCGGCCACCTCTTGTATTTAGGAAATTTATCAAAGTTGCTGCAAACAGTTGAAATGTCATCAAGAAGAAAGAGGGTGGCTGAGATTAACAGACATGTTCAAAAGATATGAAGAATGAAGATTCATTTGATATCCTCTATGCTGATATTGCATGGAAAGCCGGGAAATACATTTTCGTTTCAGAACCTGTATCGCCACGGAAGCGGAAGTTCTCAAGATAAAAATGAAATGGGAACAGTTCTACCAACAGTTCGAGACTATTGCAGACATGTGTATTTAGAGGTCGTAGATACAATAATTTCTTTTATCGAAGAGCGGTCTTTGATAAGGCGAGATCAAAAGTGTATATTGAAGGCTGGTGACAATGCTTTTAGAGGCGATGAACAAAGAGAACACCTCATCAGGAACAAATTTTATAAAAGAAACATTTGCCGACGCTATTGACATTAATTCTTTGATAGCTCAACTTCTGGCATTTGAAATTTCTGTCAGAAAGACCTTTGTTTGAAGTTTGGCTGACATTGTAAGCCATCTGCATGACAAAGCAGCCGATGGCAATCACATAATATCATAGATTTTGGAAAAAAATTGCCAACTTTTACTGATAATTCCTACAACATCTGCTACAGCTGAACGAACATTTTCTCTAGCAAAGCGATTAAAGACATGTCTTCGGTCAAAAATGACAGAAGAGAAATTAAAATCATCCGACTATACTTCCGTATCACGAAAAACAGACAGACAAAATAAATATGACTGCAGATGCAGCAGAAATTGAATTATAAACTTTTATAATTACGGTTGTTTTTCAATATCGTCGTATTATTGGTATTTTATACTAGACATACACTATAAATTTTAATCAACACCTGGCCGCGATTATTGTAGCAGAGAAAACATTTCTTTTTCCAGTTTTCCTCTACATTCGTTACAATTTTAATCAAAGTCGCTAAATAATACAGATTATAGTGACAGAGTAACCGTATATATTTTGATCCTTGTAATTATAGTTATTGTCATCTTTTAATATTAATTTACTATAAGGCGGTGAGCTGGCAAAATCGTTAGCACGCCAGGCAAGATGTGTGGCGGCAATTCGTCCGTCTTCATACTCTGAGTTTAAATTCCGCCGAGGTCGATTTTTCCTTTCATCCTTTCGGGGTCGATAAAATAAGTACCAGTTAATCACTGGGGTCGATGTAATCGACTTAATCCCTCTCCTGAACTTGCTGGCTTTGTGTCAAAATTTAAAATCAATATTAATTTACAGTCTTTTCGGGTTCGAGAAGATAAGTACCAGTCGAGCATTGAGTAGATGTAATCGACTTACTCCCTCTCTTGAAATTACTGACCTTGTGCCAAAATTTGAAACCAATATTAATTTACAATAGGGCAATGACCTGGTAGAATCGTTAGTACGCCGGGAAAAATGTTTAGCTGCATTTCGTCCGGCTCAGCATTCGATTAATGTAATCGACTAGCCCCTCACCGCAAATTTCAGGCGTTGTGCTTATTGTAGAAAGAAATGTTGATTCGAAACTTTGGCACAAGGCCATAAATTTCGGGAGAGGTTGTAAGTCGAATATATCGACCCCACTGCTAAACTAGTACGTTTTATCGATCCCTAAAGGACGAAAGGCAAAGTCGACCCCCGGCAGTATTTAAACTCAGAACGTAAAGACGGACGAAATGCCGCTAAGCATTTTGCTCGATGAGCTAACAATTCTGCCATCTCACCGTCTTATTAGTAGAAAAAATATTAATTTACTAAGGCGGTGAACTGGTCACCGACGATGACCTAGCTGGTCATCTTTTCGGAGTCGATAAAATAAGTGCCAGTAAAATACTGGGAAGTGTAATCGACATCCTCTTCCAGTCGAAACTGCTGGCCTTGTTCCAAAATTAGAAAGTATATAAATTTACATTCAGACGCGTAAATTTAAAATCATGGTGTTTGTAAAAATTGTAACCATCATTGCCGCATGCTAACGCTAAAACCAGTTTGAGGAATAAAAGTGCAAGTACGTGCCTGTGTCATGCTCTGTTGCTTAGACTTTAATACATAAGGAATTCTGTTGACTGAATTTCTGGAGCCCTCATTCGTCGAAATCTATACGAGACCAATTTCTTTATTTCAATACTCTATTTTTTTCTGAAATAAATAGCGGTCTGAAACGCTTATATTTCTTTTCATTTATACTAACTAACTCAAATTTCGTGAGCCAGTAAAGGTGCTTCTATGCAACCACCCGACGACATTCTAGAAAGAGAAGGTGAATCTCGTTCAAATCACACTTTACCATCTTTAAAAAACAGAAGTACGGATTGGTTAATGTAGTTTTAGATACTTTTAAATAGATGAGATGATCGAAGATGGAAAGTTTGATCATAAGTTTGTTCAGTTAAGTTTGACTTTGTTATGAAGAACAAGAACTTCAACTTAGCTTTCTATAATTTATCACTCCCTATCTATCTTAAACGGATCCTTTCCTTTTGAACGGCACATCGAGAAATTAATTTTTTGTAACTAAACACTTTCAAACTTCAGACACTGGTAGAATGTGTCATATAAAACATCTTTTACTCTTAGTGTTGTTTAGAAAAGTTTATATTTTTAAAGTTATTTCGTGTTAAAGTTGTCGTATTTCGGTAATTTGAACCAATCAATGACGTGTATTCAGCTGAATGAAATTACTGCCGTTGTTTGTCAACAACAACTATCGGCGGTGTATACTTCGTTTGTCACTGTTATTTATGACATCGTTCGTGCGTTTGTACTGGTTTTAGCTTTAGGGTTTTAGAGTTAGGGTTCGGGTTTTAGGGTCAGAGTTAAGGTTTTAGGGTTAGGGATAGAGTATCAGAGTTAGGGTTAGGGTTCGGATTTTAGAATTAGGATTAAGGTTTTAGGCTCAGGGTTAAGGTTTTAGGGTTAGGGATAGGGTTTTAGAGTTAGGTTAGGGTTAGGGTTAGGGTTATTATTATTAGTGTTAGGGTTGGGGTTGGGATTTTAGGGTTAGAGTTACGGAAAAAGGAAGAAATTGGAGGGGGAGGGGGGGCAAAAATGTTTTTTCCGAAAATAGTAGCTGAAAAACAGGCAAAAAAAGCTAAAAGCAATTGAAATGCACGGACGATTGTGGTGCCATGAAGTAAACATGCTTCAGATACACTCGTTTATTCATACAAACGTAACTGAGATGAAATATGTCATAAATAACAGTGACAAACGAAATATACACCGCCGGAAGTTGTTGTTGACAAACAACAGCAGTAATTGTTTTCACCTCAATAGACGTCATTGATTGGTTGAAATTACCGAAATACAACTTTAACATGAAATAACTTCGAAAATACACAATTTTCTCAAAAACGCCAAGAGTAAATGATGTTTTATGTGACACATTCTACCAGTATACGAATTTTGAAAGTGTTTAGTTACAAAAAATTATTTTTTAAATGTGCCGGCCAAAGGGAAAAGATCCTCTTAAACTATATTTCGGTTGGTAACAATTCCCGAACAATCATAAGCAGAAACCGTCACCTTACACAAAACTTCTTGATATGAATATAATTGCATGTGCCATTTTTAACACCATGACAAAGAAATTCATTAGTTATATGTGATCGATTGCCGTCCTAGAAATGCCAGTTGAATATCCCTTTAAAAATACGCTTTCACACCTTATAAAGAATGACATTCGTTTATGTAGTTCTACTTACACTAAGTCTGAATAAAACAACGGAACGGCAGAAATCAACTCATAATTAAACAACAGCAACTCATTAGTTTTGACGTCTATAGTCGAGATTGTATTCATTCAGTTCGAGTTTCGCTTGGTTTGATTAGTTAGTTCGAGTGTCGTTTTGTTTGATTTGTCTCTGTAATTCACATATAATTGTCTAAAGTGACAGGCATTGAGTTTTTGTTGATCCTTCCCTGATTGACATGTTGATGTTATGTCTACGACGCACTCAGAACAGGCTTTATATATCGCAACATTACATTCAAGAATGTCACAAAACATCACAATTTCTCATACTGCTGACATCTGAAAAAAAAAGTCTCATGCTATAATTCTTCTGTAATAAATAGCTAATAGCGCAGTCAGGAGACAATCAGACTAGGATTCTCAATAACAATGGTGGGGAACCCATTGTGCGTGGGTGGCATTTTGCTTACATTTAAATTTGAAATAATCCACTGAGTAACTCATGAATTGTTTATTTTTACGAATAAAAACTGTTCAATTCTTTAGAACTAGTAAGTTAATAAATGTAACAACTGAAATAGAACCAACTTTATGTGCTCCACATCAGGACATATCAGTCGCTCAAATCACCATGGAGGTTAGAGAGTTGTTTCTTTGTTTTTGTTTTGTTTTAATGAATAATAGCCATTGGTTGGTTGGCAGAACAATTAAAGCATTGGACAAAATGTTTTGTTCCACTCTACGTTCTGAGTTAAAATTTAACCGAAGTCAACCTTGTTTTTCATTCTTCTGCGGGTTGATAAAATGAAATACTAGTCAGTAGTGGGGTCGATCTAATCCACTAACCCCCACCCCGTAAAACTGCTGGCCTAGTTTAAACAATTAAAGCAGCGTGCTGGTAGAATCTTTAGGGAGTCGGACAAAATCCTTAGCAGTATTTCTTCCTGCTCTTAACGTTCTAGGTTCAACTTCTGCCGAAGCTAACTTTGCCTTTCGTCCTTTCATGGTCGATAAAATAAGCACCAGTTGAGCACTGAGGTCGATTTATTTGACAAACACTATCCCCACAAAATGTTCGGGCCTTATTGTTGTTGTTATTTTCCTTATTGCATCTGCTTTTGTTTTAGTTGAGCTAGTGCAAGTTTCATCTACAGATCTCAAGCTACAGCAATTTGGACGTTTTACTGTAGATGTTCATCAGTGAGTAGCAACGGTGTATCGCGGATGAAAGGAGACCAAATACTAACAATTAAGATTTCGTTAAAAGTTTGTTGTAATATTTGAGATTTTGAAAGAGTTTAAAATATGAAGATATTCTCATGTAGAGGTCTTTATTGGTCACCCTCTGTTGCCATTCGATATCCAGCGCTTATTTATGCAACATTTATTAAATTACTACTTCTAAACAATCAAACAGTTTTTATTCGTAAAAATAGAGAGTTGATAAGAGTTAGTCAGCGGATTATTTCAAATTTGAATGTAAGCGAAATGGCACCCACACACGATGGGTTCCCCACTATTGTTATTAAGAATCCTAGTCTGATTGTCTCCTGACTGCGCTATTAGCCATTTATTACAGAAGAGTTATAGCATGAGACTTTTTTTTTTGTAGATGTCAGCAGCATGGTAAATTGTGATATTGTGTGACATTCTTGAATGTAATGTTGTGATATATATAGCCTGTACTGAGAGCGTCATAGACAGAACAGCAACATGTCAATCAGGGAAGGATCAACAAAAATTCAATGCCTGTCACTTTAGAAAATTATATGTGAATTACAGAGACAAATCAAACAAAACGACACTCGAACTGACTAATCATCCGTCTAGTCGTTCCTGCAACGTTTATGTCAGGGTCCTAGTGAGGGCGCATGGCTTACTGGTTAGAGTATTCGGCTTACGATCGTAAGTTCTATATTTTTGAGATGAGGAATTCTGTACATTATTTACACTGGACGGATATGTGTCCTCATCTTGTTTGTTGTTACCACAACGTTTCGGCTGATTTACTCTCCAGCTTTCATCAGGTGCCTTGGTAGAATTTTGAACCCAATCCTGGGTTTTCATTCGTAAGGTTTTTTTTTTGCTGATGTTATTATTATTATTATTATTATTATTATTATTATTATTATTATTATTATTATTATTATTATTATATCAGCAAAACAAATACCTTAGGAATGAGAGCCCATGTTAGGTTCAAAATTCTACCAGGGCACCTGATGAAGGTTGGAGAGTAAATCAGCCGAAACGTTTCAATCGTAAGATTGTAAGTTCAATTCCCGGCGACGCGTTGTATCCTTGAACAAGACGCTTTATTTCACGTTGCTCCAGTTCACTCAGCTGGTAAAAATGAGTAATACCTGTGTAATCAAAGGGCAACCTGTTCACTCTCTGTGTCACGCTAAATCTCCCTGAAAACTACATTAAGGGTGCGCGTGTCTGTGGAGTGCTCAACCACTTGCACGTTAATTTCACGAACAGGCTGTTCCGTTGATCGGATCAACTGGAACTCTCGTCGTTGTAACCGACGGAGTACCATTATGTCAGGGTCCAAGTTTCAAAGCCGTAAAGTAGCACATTTTCAACCGTTGCTTTGAAGAAGATGACCTTTTGTCTTCTCGGGAGAGATGACTGCCAAATTCGTTGTGCTGGGTACTGCTACTGGTTCAGGAACAAATACTGGCCCAGGAACGAATGTGTTACTCTGGGAACCAACGCATAGCCACAAGAGCAGTCTGACTGGCTACAGCATATGCTGTATCGAGAGCAGCCTATCAGTTCCTGAATTGAAGTTGGCAATGGAGGACCGGGACTATTGGAGAGAGGTTGACAGTATTTTTCTTAGGCTGTGGGCAGTAGTCATGGAAATAATTTTTTACAGTTCTGATACTTTTGGGTTTCCTGGTATGGTATTTGACAATACTGTTTAAGAGTGTCATTTGGTACTATCCTCAAAGCTCCGATGATTACAGGTACAGCTGTTGTACTTAGTTCAATGTACTTGTATTTAGTTAACTTCTCAAACGTTTTCACGGAGGTATTGCAGTCTGCTGGAATTGACATATGTATGAGCAAATGTGTTTTGTTAAAATGGTTTTCACCACAATATCTGGTCTATTATCCTGAATAGCTCGATGAGTTTAAATTCTACTATTACTGTTAGTACTGCTGCTACTATTGCTACTGCTGCTGCTGTTGCTGCTACTACTATTATTACTGCAACTATCATGGTGATTATTATCATCATCATCATTATTTTTATAACTATTACATGCAATGTTAGCAGGGTTATTGTGTTGAGCCTTGGTGACAAGTCACCTCAAATTTTCAGAATCTTTCTTAGGATTCTTGCAGAATACAAGATTGCCTGTTTCTACAGGTCGAGAATGTGAGTTCCAGTTCCCATATCCTCCTTCATTTTCTTAGGCAAGTTTGGATGTTGTGCCAAATGCACCACTTGCCACGAGAATAATTGTCATCTTAGTCTTCCATATTCTTTGTTTTTATTATAATTGCAAACGTTGCACAGTATCCAATATTGTGATATTGTAGATTGAAGATATTGTGTCTACCGAGGGTTTATACTGTCGGATACTCTTAGAGACAGTACTTTACGCAATATGCGTGCAGTTCCAAGTAAAGCCGCTTTTTGCAATACACCTAGATTGTAGGGTATTTCTAAAGTTTTCAGATGTTTCTTAAAGTTGGGTGGTATTGAACCCAATGCTCCGATGACAACAGGGATTATTATTATTATTATAGCTTTACTTCTCAGAGCGTTCGGTCTTGTTTGTTCTTGTAGATTCTGTGAGAGTGGACAGCAGCCTGCCGTCAGAGGTCTCACAGGGTCCCTTTCCGCACATTATAAGCTTTGATAGCAAAAAGCACCGGCCTCACAAAGCAAGTTCTGTGGGGTAGCCGGTTTATTATAATTATTATTCAGTAGTCTTATTTTTATCAGGTGCTTTCGCTGCACTACAGAGCGCAGCCCTGTGTGCTTTGGGTATGTGCTGTGGTTTGCTGCAGTGCTCTTATTTTTACTGTATGGAAAGTGTTTTACGTAGGATGTGTGCAGTGCCTAGTAGTGCTATTTTCTGTATGTTATATACACCTGTAAGTCCTAGTGTTTTTTGTTATGTATCTGTCTGAATGTTTTTTTTTATCATACCTAATGCACCTACTATGATAGGAATTGTTTCTGATTTTAGGCTCCACATTCGAGTTACTTCTACTTCTAGATCTTTGTATTTTTGAAAGTTTCTCCGTTTCTTTTAGAGAAACTTTGTCATCTGTAGGTATTGATACATCAATTACAAAGCATTTTTTCTTGGTGATCTCTGACAACTATATCCGGTCTATTGGCCTTAATTTCTTTATCTGTATGTATTGGCATATCCCAGAGTATGGCTGCTTTCTCATTTTCTGTGACCTTTTCTGGCGTGTGCCCATACCATCTTTTTTTCTGTTGTTATTCTATAGTGTTGGCATAGCATCCAGTGTATACAGGTCCCAACCTCTGTCGTATCTGTGAATATATTCCTTCTTGGCCAGGACTAGGCAGCCAGAGACAATATTGTTTCTTCTCCATCTCCACATATTCTGCAGTTACTTGTATATCTTTTCATTACATGTTTTTGGTGATTTCTGGTGGGAAGGCTTTGATCTTGTGCTGCAATTAAAAATCCTTCAGTCTCTGCTTTGAGTCCTGAGTTTCCCAGCTATTGTAGGGATTTTGCTTTGTCAATTTCTTTTCTGTTTAGTTTAACCCAGTATTTGCCATGAAGGGGCTTTTTCTTACCATCGTTTTATCATGATCTGTTGCTGTTCCAGTTTTAGTTTGGATTTCAGTTGTTTTACAGCTTTTGTTGTTTCTTCTTTTTCTTCATAGTTGTTAGGTACTATGACCTCTTTTTTTTTTTTTGTATTTGTCAGCTTCCTTAAAGACTGAAAACAGATTTTTTGTTTTGTTCGTGTTTCGTGGCTATTTGAATTAGTTTTCTTTGCTTCTGAAGTAATTATTTCTGTAGTCCTATGGTGCTTATTTTGTAATAGCTTTTTAGCTGTATAAGGCCTCTGCCACCTTCGATATGTTGTATATATAGCCTTTCTATGTTAGATTTTGGGTGGTGCATCCAAAATCCTGTCATTATTTTTCTTGTTTTCCTGTCTATTTTGATTATTTCATTTAGAGTCTGGTTAAGAATATTGTAGCAGTAACTTATAACTGGAACGACTAGAGTGTTGATACTTTTTATCTTGTTTTTCGCATTGAGCTCTGTTTTCAGTATTAACCTGACTCGTCTATAGTATTCCGTTTTTATCTTCTCTTTCAGTTGTGTGTGTTGTATCGTATTTAGTTCGTTGATTCCTAAGTATTCGTATGTCTGGCTTTGGTTTAATTCTCTTATTTCATTTGCTTTATCTAGTGCGCTTTTCTAAGCCAAATTTCATGTTTATTTCTTTGGTAAATCCATGTACTGTCTGTAGTAATGTTTCCAGCTGTTTATCATTTGTAGCGTACAGTTTTAGGTCATCCATATAAGAGAGATGGCTGATTGTTTTGCCGTAACATCCAGTTCTGTTTAGCATGTCAGATAACGGTGTCAGTGCCAAGCAGAAAAGGGGTGGAGAGAGCGTGTTTCCCTTGAATATTCCTTTTCTAATGAGTATGGCTTTGGTTTTTATGAGTCCCTCTTTTGTCTGGAGCTGTATCACTGTCTGCCAATTATTCATGGAATACTTTATATACTTTATGATTATTGGTGCTACCTTGTCCATGACTAGAGTTTCGAGGATCTATGTGTGGGGAATACTATCTAAAGCCTTTCGGTAATCGATGCAGGCCACACTTAGACCTTTCTTCTTTTTGCAGCTGTTTTCAGTTATGGCTTTATTGATCAGTAGCTGATCTTTACAGCTGTATGAGCTTTAGCAGCATCCCTTCTGCTCTTCTGGAAACAGGTTGTTTTCTTCCAGATGTTTGCCCATGCACTGCGATATTATTGCGGTAAAGGCTTTGTAAATTGTAGGGAGACAAGTTATCGGTCAGTAATTTTGTGGGTTTGCCGTTACAGTGGATTTGGGAATTAGAATAGCTTTTCCTTCTGTGAGTTATTCAGCCGTTGTCTCTGGCCCTGCTAGTATTTCATTAAATTTCTCAGCCAACTTTTTATGTGTTCCTGTAAGGCATTTTAACCAGTAGTTGGGGATCTTGTCGTGCCCGGGTGCCTTCCAGTGGCTTAGTTTTTGCAGTGCCTGGGTAAGCTCTTCAATTGTTAAAGGGGTCCAGAGTTGTTCAAGTGCTGTGTTCGTTGTTTTGATAGATCTTTTCTGAAGTTGTTCCTTCGCCGACCATATTTCTTTCCAAAGTACTTCCATTTTTTTCTGCTGTTGGTGCTGCATTGATCTCTATTTTATTTTCGCCAAGGTCTTGGTAGAATGTTTTGGGGTTGGAGTTGAACTGTTTGTTTTGTTCAAAGAAACGTTGGCATTTCTTGTACCGGCAGATTCTTTGTGCTTTGGTGAGGATATCTTGCTTTAGCTATTCTTTTACCTCATGTATACCTTGTTCTGTAATTTTGTATTTACGTAGTATTTTTCTTCTCTTCTTGTTGCTCAGTAGTGTTGATTATCTACTAGTTTCATTAAAGATTGACAGATCCTTTCTCTTATTTTCTTTTTTTTTCTGGATATTATTTATCCACAGGATTTGTTTGAGTGGTGATACTCCTGTTTGGATGGGTTTTAGGGGGTATCCAGCTTCTTTTGTGGCCACAGAGGCTGCTGCATATATAATTTATCATTTAGCTTGGTCATATTGACATTTGTTTCTGTGGCTATTAGTTCTCTGGCGGCCAGGTTCATGCTATTATTGATGCTGTTTTATGAACAATTAAAATTTTTGGAAGGTACAATCGGTGGTCCATATTGAGATCTGTGGCTTTCAATGCTTTGATTATGCTCACTTTTAGAGTATCATAATCATTAGTTTTCACTGTTTCCAGGTCTTAGATTTGTTTCGTATTCCTTCCCGTTCATATTTTTGCCTGTGGTGTTCTAGTTTGGTGCATTTTGCTCATCATTATACTTTCCTACTGTCTGGGTTTGTTGTCTTTTGTTTTTTACTCCGTTTTTGTTGGACATATTTCGTCTGTCTTCGTATTTTACAGTCCCAGTACTTATATTATTTGGCATTGTTGTATGGTTTTTATCTACGTTTTCCTGATGTATTTTTCCTTTTAAGTGTTCTATTTCCATTTCTGATTTTTTTTTTTCTTTTAGAATATATCTCCGTATGTTAGCTAGTTTATCAGGGTCCATTGCTGTATCCAAATCTTTACGTTATTTTTCTTCCAGATTTTATATGTATATATTGTTGTGTTTTCGTTGTGTGGGTAGAGCATTTTTGTAAAATAAGCGTGTAGGATTGATATATATTCCTCGCATGTCCATTTACGCATGTCCATTTTATTTGCGGAACACGAAGAATAACGTCGGGCCCTTCATTTTGATGGTCATCTTTGTCGTAGGATACCGGTTCGTTCATTTCTGGTGTTAAATGGTTTTGCACGTGTAGTTTTTCGTATTTTTTGTGTGTAACAAATTTAAAGTACGTACTTCCCGTTTGTTATCCTTGATTGAATAATACAGGTATTATTTGGCTTAATTTTCAATTTTTGTGTACGGTGGTTAGGAACGGAAATGGTCTGATATTGCTTGGGCCGTAATGGGGCGAGCGTGCTTACACGTATTGTACGAGTGATGGAGATGATACACAGTTAAAATGCATCATTTCGTTTGGAAAATAGAAATAAATTTTAATGAGTATTACTCGGATATAGTTCGACACTTTGTCAGTGTGGCGAGTGAGTTTACACGTGGTGTGCGAGTGATGGAGATGATACACAGTTGAAATACATCATTTCGATTTGGAAAATACAAATAAATCTTAATGAGTATTACCTACTCAGATATAGTCCAACACTTTTAATGTATATAACTTACTCAGATATAGTCCAACACTTAGTCAGTAAGGTGAGCGTGTTTACACGGGTTGTGCGAGTAATGGAGATGATACACAGTTAAAATACATGATTTTGATTTGGAAAATAAATTTTAACGAGTATTATTTACTCGAATATAGTCCGACGCCTTTTCAGTTATTTTAGACTCCATTTGTTGTCTTTATTCCCGATGTTTTTTGGATAGAATTATTATTATTATTATTATTATTATTATTATTATTATTATTATTATTATTATTATTATTGCCTTTGCACAGCTTCTAACGCTGGAGATATACTGCTGTGTCAGCTGTTCACTACCAGTGAACTAAGGTAACATCTTTTATTTTTCGAGCACCTTCCGGAGTATTCGGGTGGTTCCAAGCAGTGCCGTTTTCTGCAAGTAATCCACCCTTATTGCAGCCCCTGTTTGTTCCACGGACTTCTCGAGATTTTTGCTCACTGTTCCTGACAATTATTGGTACTACTGGTACCTTTTTCCTCGACCATAACTGTTTAACTTCCCAAGCTAACCTGTCATATCTCTCGACTTTTCTTTCTTCCTTATCGCATACCTTGTTGTCAGCTGGGCATGCTATATCTATGATCCAGCATAGTTTACTTTCTTTCTCAATTAAGACTATGTCTGGCTTCCTATTATTATTATTATTATTATTATTATTATTATTATTATTATTATTATTATTATTGTTGTTGTTGTTGTTGTTGTTGTTGTTGTTATTATTATTACGAAGGCAGCGAGATAGCGGAATCGTTAGCTCACCGGGAAAATTGCTTCGTGCCATTTGACCTGGTTTTACGCTCTGAGTTCAAATTCTACCGAGGTCGACAGAATTTTACTGCATGAAAATGGGATTTTTTTGAAAGCAACTACTCACTGACAGAGAGAACCAGAAATGTTAGAGTCTATCCGTAAAGAGAGAGCTGGGTTTCCTGTACAGGGAAAAAAAACGAAATGATCATGGCTGGAATGCTTTTGATCGCAGGTCTGCTCAGGCAGAGCTGGCTTGGAGTTAAACAGCAACAACGATGTTAGACTCAATAGTCTAATTCCACTTATGATCAATATTTTACTTATAAATTCTTTAATAGAAATATTATTGACATTAGGCGAAAGTAAAACATAGAAGGGGGGGGGACATGTATGTGGAAAGGTGGCAGATTTAGAAGAGAAGAGTGGATGGTAATGGAAAAGAATCGTAGAAGTGTGAAGGGAAATAGAAGTAAAATTTGGCGAATACGTGAGAATATGAAAGACAGAGAGACATGAAGAGAGAAGGGATGAATTGCATTTAGAAAGTTGATGAAAGGAGAGAGAGAGAGAGGGGGGGATGAAAACAGAAAAAAAAGGAGAGGGAGTGAAACAACAATAGCGAAAAAGAGGGATCTTTTTTAAAACGGGGGCCACATTTTTCATTAATGTTTTACGTAGTGTTTTTGGTACCGAAAGACTTTCAAACTTCGTATACTTATCTATTTTGTGTTATAGAACAGAAAAATATTTTTGTATTCGAATTTATTTCATGTAAAAAATTGTCTTATTTCGATAATTTCAACCAATCACTGACGTCCATTCAGCCGATATACATTAAGTGCCGACTACATAAACAAACGATTCTTCGTTTTATTTGCTTTTTTCATTTTAAATTTGCTTTAACCCTAACCCTAACCCTAACTCTAACCCTAACTCTAACCCTAACCCTAGGGTTAGGGTTAGGGTTAGAGTTAGGGTTAGGGTTAGGGTTAGAGTTAGGGTTAGGGTTAGGGTTAATTGTTTCAGAATCGTTTGTTTATGTAGTCGGCGCTTAATGTATATCGGCTGAATGGACGTCAGTGATTGGTTGAAATTACAGAAATACAACTTTAACATGGAATAATTTATGGATTTCTTTTTTTTTTAAGAAGACTAAGAGAAAAAGATGTTTTATATGACACATTCTACCAGTGTTCCAAGTTTCAAAGTGTTTCGTTAATGAAAAATGTGGCCCCCGTTTTAAAAAAGATCCAAAAAGAGTGAGAAAGACATGAGAAAATAAATTATAAATTCACAAATTTCAACTTAGAAATAGTTGAAATTTTTGTGTAGCATATTTTTTTTTTTATATAGATTTAATTTTCCAACACTCTCATGAATCAGTAGAATTTAAAATATCTAAGGATCTAGTTGTTGTTGTTGTTGTTGCTGTTGTTGTTGTTGCTGTTGCTGTTGTCATTGTTGTTGTAGTTGTTAATACTGTTGTTATTCTGGATTCTGCTACTGCTGCTGCTACTGCTGCTATGGTTGTTACTCTTGTTCATAATGTTGTTGCTGTTTCATTCTAGAGTGGCTCTGATTGAACCGGTCTATGGATCAAAAACGTCCCATCTATATTGGTGTGTCCAGTACTATATAATCGATTGCAGGGGAGGCGCAATGGCCCAGTGGTTAGGACAGCGGACTCGCGGTCATAGGATCGCGGTTTCGATTCCCAGACCGGGCGTTGTGAGTGTTTATTGAGCGAAAACACCTAAGGCTCCACGAGGCTCCGGCAGGTTCCAGTTGATCCGATCAACGGAACAGCCTGCTCGTGAAATTAACGTGCAAGTGGCTGAGCAATCCACAGACACGTGTACTCTTAACGTAGTTCTAGGGGATATTCAGCGTGACACAGTGTGACAAGGCTGACCCTTTAAATTACAGGCACAACAGAAACAGGAAGTAAGAGTGAGAGAAAGTTGTGGTGAAAGAGTACAGCAGGGTTCGCCACCATCCCCTGCCGGAGCCTCGTGGAGCTTTAGGTGTTTTTGCTCAATAAGCACTCACAATGCCCGGTCTGGGAATCGAAACTGCGATCCTATGACCGCGAGTCCGCTGCCCTAACCAGTGGGCCATTTCGCCTCCACCAACATATCCGTAACAACACTGAAATAACATTTTAGAAAGCGCGAAAGCATGTGCTTAGCCTATGTAGCTAATTGGTTTTGTTAAACACCAAGTCGAGGACTCAGCCATATGAAGTGCTGGTTATGCCATCAATTTGCATGTCCACCAGTTAGTTCATCGAATCGTTTTAGTTAAGGAGTTAAAGAAAAATGGCTCAGCAGTTAAAAAGAAGTATTCCAGTTTCGCATCAATACATATATGTCGCTCAGGTCAACACGAACGTTAGAGAGATGTTTATCTCTTCACTTTTACTTGTTTCAGTCATTAGACTGCGGCCATGCTGAGGCACCACCTTCAAGGGTTTAGTCAAACAAATCGATCACATTACTTTTTTTTTATTATTAAAACTGGTACTTATTCTATCAGTCACTTTTGCGAAACTGCTAACTCACAAGGACATAAGCAAAACAAGAATGGTTGTCAAGCGGTGAATTTGAATGGCCATCTAGTAATATTTTTCATTCTTATGCTTTTACGGGAAACAAACACAAAGACACATACACACTCACTCACACACACACACACACACATTTATTTATTTATTTATATATCTTTTAAATTTATTTTCGGGAAACGTTTTGAATATGCAAATAAAGCTCCTATCCTATTATGCTGGTCACAGTTTAATGATGCTGATTAGTGAACCAGTTTTGGGAGTTACTTCGAGCTGTACCGATATAATGTAGGATAAATATAGTAATAATAACAATAATCCTTGGATAGAATTTATAAACATTTAATGCATCACTACGCGCGTATCCACAAATCACTTGTCTCCTAAGATCACAGTCCGTATTCCTGGGATGATTACAGTGTAGCCCGTTGTATCCGTGGTCATCGAGTAGATCATCTTGGGTTTATTTCTTCAGGCAATATAACATTAATGGAAGTTTAACA
>NC_142928.1:133018277-133043277 GCF_046866305.1 Octopus bimaculoides
TGTATATATGTGTGTGTGTTTGCGTGCGCGCGTGTTTAGTGTGTGCGTGTGTGTGTGTGTGCGCGCATGCGTATATGTATATATCGTTTATATATATCTTATTAATTTTACTTGTACGGCTGGTATCCGCTGCCACTAGTGATGATACTTTGATAGTAATATCACTCTCGTATTTACTTATATATATATATATATATATATATATATATATATATATACATATATATATATAATATGTGACAATTATTCGGTAACCATGATACTTATGATATATATATATATATAATAAAGGTTATGAAGGGTAATGGAGTCAACCAGAACTGAATGATACAGGTTAATATCGAGTAAGTGCTGTATTCCGACTAGTTTTGCCCCAGATGTGGTTGCAACATGAAAGGAGAATATAACATGGGTCGTGTATTAGCGTGTGTATATATAAAAAGAATGAGATAAAGAGACCAATGGCATAAATAAATTTATATTTTATGTAGAATGTCTTACAGCTGTTTCAGGGAAAATTCAATGTATCCCTTCTAGTATTACCGTCTCCGATGAAGGGATACATTGAATTTTCTCTGAAACAGTTGTAAGACATTCTACATAAAATATAAATTTATTTATGCCATTGGTCTCTTTATCTCATTCTTTATATATATATGCAAATAATATGTGACAATTATTCGGTAGCCATGATAAAACTCCGAGTTTCGGATGTCGGAGTTTTATCATGGCTGCCGAATAATTGTTACATATTATTTACAGATAAATTCCTCTATTTACATAATATCGAGGTCTCTTTCTTTCTTTTGTTGTTTTACCTTTTCTATTAACACACACACACACACACACACACACACACACACATATATATATATATATATAGAGAGAGAGAGAGAGAGAGAGAGAGAGACAGAGAGAGAGAGAGACAGACAGACAGACAGACAGACAGACAGACAGTTTTGAAATGGAAGCTTGCATGATATGAGTCACCTGATTGTATATTCTCTATTCATCTATCCATCTCCCCTCATTATTCCTGGGTGGGCCATAAGAGTAGAGTCTTCAGGTACCTCCTCCACTTAGTTCCATCACCAGCAACCGTAACTACACATTCCGGATGGATTCCCAAGAGTGACCATCTGAGACTATGAACATTATACAACCGTTTTATTCTTTATCGATTCATAGGTACTGTACCAGTTCTTTTCTATGACATTCTTGTATATCCGTAGCACCGGAGCTGTGACCTTTCAGTGTGCAGAATATACCTTCTGTATTAAATAAATTATGTAGCGTTCATTGTTGTGCTGGAGAGAATACAGCGTGTTTAGTTTGAGGTGTTACCAGTAATCAAGGCTTGTTCTTCTATTTATTTTTGCTTTAATTTTTCTCTGAGATCCTTCAATTCTCACATTTTGTTTAGAATAGTTAGAGTACATGAAAAAATAATATTTTAGATGAAACTCTGAAAGGTAGAGAATAAAACGATGACTTCTAAAAAGTTTAGAGGAACCAGATGTCATACAGCGTGTCGTATAAACTTTATTACTGATAAGCGCTCCAGCTGGGGGGTGCTCTTGACTATTACTTTTGAGTATCTAATATTGTGAGGCTCCATGAGAGTTAGGAATGAGGAATGAGAAATGAAGGAAGAGAATGTGGTTTTTAAAGATATCCGCTATTCAAAAACATATGAGTTCTTACTTGTCCGCGTTTACCAGCATATTTTATCTTTTACCCCTTGAACTACAGTTTGTTTATCAGACTAGAGTTTATCCGGTCGCCTATTCTGTTGGTAGCTTTCTGAAACTTAAAAAGACCAACAAAAATGGTTATTTTTGTCTCACATTTATGGCGTCGTTATAAGGAGTAGTGCATTGACCCACTCATAACTTATGAATTTGGTGTCTGGTTATCAGGAATGACTTAATATAGTTCAGTAGTTTTCTACGAACTCTAATTCTGGATTATCTTTTCATTTTCTTTTAATATAATGCTGTACTCAACTCTGTCAAGCTGTAGGACCTCTGCATTTGAGTCCATTCTCAAAATACATACGATGGTGTCAAAATGTCGAAATGTCTTGATCACTTTTTGCCTTCTAGAAAGCCATGCTGGCTGGAATTTAGGAGCTTGTTGCTGTTCAACAGGAAGTAATTTATTCTTGATCACACGAAATCTCAAAACAGTTTAATGATATGAGAGATAAAGAATAACAGTCTGTAATTTGCTGTAGGAAACTTATGTATCTGTTTGAGAATTGGGATGGCAGACTGGGATAAAAAATGTTCAGGTATATATGACGCGTTCGGTGGAGGAAGGAAATATTCAGCATTTCACAAATTTGCTACAAACGCTGTTTAAAATGTTTCCAAAGAATATTTATGCTTTAACTTGGTAATTTTTGTTAGTGAATTATTTACAGATTTTAACACTATTATTGTCTAATAAGCGACGATATATTGAAACAAGAAGACAATTGAAATTTTGTTTAATTATATCTTTTTTAACTTATAGCTAGTTTTGTAGATTTGATTGTCTAAGAGTTGTTTGTCTCTAAAATGTTTTGAATTCTCTCTACCTATCACTCACTTTTTTACTACCGACCATTCTACATAAATTTCAGTGTAAAAGAGTCTGCACACTACCCTCTTTTTTTCTTGCATGAATAAAGATGAGGTTTCGTGTATATCGTTAAAATGAAAAAAGCAATTTTATGAAATTTTGTTGTCCACCACCGAACGCATCATACATATAACCTGACTCCTATACAAGTGATTAACAATAGGGGTTTAGCAATTTGGTATTGACATCTTTCAAGACTTTTAGCAAGGAATTTATCGACCCTATAACTAATTAGTATTTAATTCTAATTAGTGGAGCAACGGAGTCCGTCGCACAGGAAGTTACGTCAGGGATGGTATGTCAGGGTTATCTTGACAAACGCTGCCTGTCAAATGTCAGTGGGATCACTGAAGACAGAGCATTATTGTTCGGTAAAATTTTATCCATTTGCTTGGCATGATGGCGGACAATGCTGTTTTCATCATTCCATGGACCAACATGAAAAACAAGGACCCTGTGTATTTTTGGTTATTTACTACAACAATTTTGCAGTGTTTAATTTTTTCTCCTCCCACGGCCCAGATTTCCTTTACATCCCTCGCATATATGTATATGTATATATATATATATATATATATATATATATATATAGAGAGAGAGAGAGAGAGAGAGAGAGAGAGAGAGAGAGAGAGAGAGAGAGGGGGAGAGAGAGAGAGAAAGAAAGAGAGAGAGATAGATAGAGAGATAGATAGATAGATAGAGAGAGAGATAGATAGATAGATGTGTGTGTGTGTGTGTGTGCGTCTGTGTGTCTGTGTTTATGTGTATGTGTATGGGTTTTAGTCGAACAAATTGACCCCAAGACTTATTTTGTAAGCCTAGCACTTATTCTATCGGATTCTTTTGCAGAACCGCTAAATTACAGGGATGTCAACTCACCAACACCAGTTTCAAGTGGTGATAGGTGGTGGTGGGGATAGACACAACGATACACATATATAGCACTGATGTAATATTTGGGGTGAGGGTCAAGGTTATTGTTCTCTGGTACATTCTTTGCTTTCCAAATGATGTATTGAATGTCGTCTGCGTGTTCGGGAATCTTTATCACACAATAGCAAGCTTTCATGTCCACAAAATTTCACTTTGCCCTACTGCTGCGTTCAAGTCAGGATCGTTTTCAACAAACTGGTACATGGTTTTTTATGATCTTGACAATGGTGTTATTGAGGAACTCAGTAGAAAGAAGTCTTTCTTCAATTACACTGTCTCTACACTAATGTCTTCATCTTCATCTTCATTTTAAATGTATTGCTTTGCTAATTCTCGCAGTTCTTCATTAGATAATACAAACACTTTTTCCCATCAAACTCTTTCAATTCCTCCAAATCTTCCGCATTGACATTTTGGATTCTTCCTTCAAATGCAAGCTCAATTATATCATTAATAACTGTTGGCACTATTTCCTCGTAAAATTCCAGAAAGTCATGGCATGCTTCTGGCTATAGCTTCTTCCATACTCTATTCATGCAGTACAAGGTTTCTTCGACCCAGACATCTTTGATATCAACAAGCTTCATGATATTGTAATTTTACCCAATGTCCTTGACAGAATGTTTATCTCTTCAGCAAGTTATCTGAAAGCGCGACAAAGGTAGTTAGCCTTGATATTAAGAACTACACCCTTTATCTATGTCGAAAGTTTACGGACAGTTAGGGAGTTTATCAGTCACCAACTAGCCGTTAGATTCAGGGTTATGTACTATTCAATACCTTTCCACTGCTGGACAAATGTATAACACAGAACCCATTGCTGAAATATTCTGTTCTCACCCAGGCCTTCTTGCTTAATTTCCACATCACAGACAATTATATTTTTAGAATCTCCTCATTGTTCGTATGTTTACTGACTAGTTAACGAGTAATAGCTTCGGCTTGAAATCTCTCCTGGGAATTACTGACAAGTTGTGTCAAGTGGTCTTTCGTAGCCTTGAACCCAGAAGAGCTTTTTCGTTTCCTTTTCATGAGATGAATAAGTAGAATAGCACATTTTATAAGATGCCTGTTTCCTCTACATAATTTGGGAAGAATAGTTACCAAGTTCGATGATACTCTTAAGAAACAAGGGGAACTACCTTGGTTGCCTGAATATCTACACTTGCAGCTTCACCAGGCATAAAGATATTGTGAAGGTTATACAGCCCTTTTGCTCATCCAAACCAACTGCTTACTCTGAACGTTTCTGAATTATCTCCTCCGTTTTCTTGTGGGTGGCTGAATATGTTCCTTGCTTTTTCCATTGTGACAAATTGATATAATCGCATTTCGAAATGCATTTCTTACTCCACTGATATAGTAAGTATATTATTTTCAAAATTTGCTCTTCGAAAGTGTTGCTTTCTGCTGGTAACAATGAAGTCGTCATGACAAAAGCTTTCCTTTTTTCTTCTTCATCATGACGACTGCATTTGTTGATTTTAAAAACTTGAAGAATTTTTGCCTGTGCTGTGCATCATATGTTACACACAGAACATATTTCCTTGGTGTGCATGATATACATTCCCCTTTTTTTCTCAATCACCAGAGTAACTTGGAACTTATGAAAGGAAAGCTTTATATTACTCAGAACGTATGAAACCAGGGCTAACTAAAAGTTTGTAAAGAAGCATAGCCGTTTAGGACAAACTTGTGAAAATGCTTTTGACAGGCAAAGGGTTAAAGATTTATTCACATCCGCCGAAAGTTCACCAGTCTCCAATCGCCTGAGAATTTACGATTTTATATCCAGACTGATGCTTTTTTACGGCATTCTTCGACGGACTTTAGTACTCGGGATTACAGGCTGATGTCTTCTCATGGTAGATAAAAATTGTATGAATAATTTGGGAGTATATGAATGTATGTGTACGTGTGAATCATAGTTTGTCGTGCTCTTTCATAAGTTCAATTTTTAAGAAAATGCCAACTCGTTAATTACGTCAGTGCTTAAACGAATTTTATTTCTGCGGAGCATTTTTTGTACAACAAATTTTACTCTCACTTTACATTTAACCCATCACTGTAAAACGCAATTGAAGTCTTGCAGTAACTCGAAAGCAGATAAGATGAAACAGGCAAAGGAAGAGAGAATAATGACAAGAAACAAGAGAAAGATTAAGAAAAAAAAAACCAGCAGATAAGAAGAACCAACATAGCTGACCACGAACGTACAAGATACGTAGGATATCAAAAAAATAGAAGTGTCAGTAGATACAAAGAGAAAACATGGACGGTGAACAATGAGAGTGAGTGAGAGAGAGAGAGAAAGAGAGGTGCAAAGCAATAACATGAACGAAAAACAGCAGGCATAATATCAGAAAGAATTTCGTGAAAGGAATCGAGTATGACAAGTGTTGTTGCAAGTTTTCGATTGCATTCTACAGTGAAGGTTCGAGTGTGATGTAAGAGTAAAATTTGTTGTGCAAAAAATTTTCCAATGAAATTCGCTTAATCATTGAAATAATTAAAGAATTTGAGTTTTCTTAGAAAATGAGCTTATGAAACAGCACGACCAACTCTGATTCACACGTACACAGACTCCCTAGTACTCAAGTTTGTCTAATAAGTGAATGTAAAATCGTAAGGGTTGAGGCTTGGAGACTGGCGAACTTTAGGCGGATGTGAATAAATCTTTAACCCTTTGCCTGTCCAAAGCATTTTCACGAGTCAGTCCTAAACGTCAGTGTGTGTGTGTGACATAAATAACGAAGGTGCATTATCAGTGATTTATTTAGCCTACACGCGCTTCGAATAGCCTGGCACGACCCACGTGTAAGCCAAATAAACCTTTGACAATGCATCTTCATTCTTTGTTTTTTTTTTCTTATATACTCTGTAATTAGTAGACCGAATTTAACTGGTTTTTGACCTCGGATTTACAAACTGGGACTGTCACAGGAAAAGATTAACAACGTGCAAGAACTGTTGTGGTAATAACTGGACGATTTAGCTAACCCGGTTCGATTTCTACAAACTGCTTAGAGAGGTATTCGCCTGGATCTATTTAATCCCTATTTTACTTCATAAATACATACATACATACAGACAGATAGATACAGATATGAACATATTACATAACTGACTTGTAACTCACGTGAACCGAGGAAAAGTCCAAATTTTACTGATACGATAATATAGTTTTGAGTATATCTGAGGTTAACAAAAACAAAAAAACGAAAAGAAAACGAACAAAATGAGAAAGATGACAGAACGAACGCCTAATGTATCTTGCTGTAAATTTTGTTTCATTAAGGCTGTTTGAAGATGAAACTTTTTTTAAAATTTAAGTGATTCCAGGGAAGGTATATGTGGGTAACTGTTATACAAAGGGTCTAAAATAAACATCTGAACTCGTGTAAAAACGAAATATTTTTTGTCGGTGAAAGTGTTCAATAAAAAGAAAACAATAATTGGAGCATTGACTTTCTTTGAAGGATCAAAGGAAATTAAAAGGAATAGAAGAATCTTGTATATACCATACAAAGTATGTGAATGTTAGAATATATATATATTGGGCCATCCAATAAATAATGCGGTTTTTTTCAATTGCATGAACTAAAAGTCGGAGGAGTACGGGATAAACTACCAGCATCAACCTGCTGTAACAGCAGGTGGTAATTTTACCTACACTTTATTCTTAGTGCAAGTTTAACTTTGGATTGGTTTATTTCAAACGTGAGTATTGCATTGTTGGATTGTTATTGTTGGAACTCTTCTGTGTTTTTTTTTTTTGTTGTTACCATATTTGTTTACGTTCTGCATTTGCAGACTTTATTTTGAAAATGTTTTACCCTCATTCGAGGGGGGAAATTGTTGATTTTTGCCATGTATCGTACCATTTGTGGGAATTTTAATTTCCAAGCCATGAGTAGCTCCTCTGTTAAGGAAAAAAAAAAACAATGGATAACACGTTTAACATGCCGTTAGGCAAGGATTTCCTAGAAGGTCTCCAACAAGAACAGCTGAACAAAACATTTCGCTGCTGCAGCAGGTATATCGCAAAAAAAAATTAATGTAGAACCAGAAGCATTAAACAAGCACAAAGAGATGTTTCAGAGGGAGGGGCACGAATTGAAAGCCACCCTCCCCAGTGAATTAATAGAAAGCACTACAAAGAAAATAACTGTTCAAAAGTTTCTTAGTGAAGGAGAAACAAACTAGAAATAGCAACGAAAGAAGACGTGGAGAAATATCTACAACCTATTTGGTCTGACATTACTTTTGTAACAAGAGGAAAGAGATTTGTAACAAATATTGTGCATTTCAAAAGTGGGGGAAAAAGCCAGGCAATACACTATTAAGCCTTTGATAACAGCCGAGGTAGTGCTGCTACCAACCTACCTAGGAAGGCGCACTTCCAAAATAACAGTGGGAGAAATTCCTCCCGATAGACGTCACCTGGCTTTGTGCAGTACTTATCATGGGCTAGGAGGACAAAATATCGATCCTTGAAGCCACTAAAATTGAGCAGCAGAACTGGAAAGGCCAGGGGTTCGTATTAGTTATTCAAGCAACCCCTACCCACCTCGAAGAAATTGCAAAGACTATTCAGATTGGAGAGGAGACCAAGTTACGTGTGATAGTCGAGGGGAGGCGGCCTCGCTGTTTTAAATGTGACAAGAAAGACCACGTAAAAGCAGAGTGCCCCTCTCCTCCCCTACGCAAATCACAAAACCAACAACCGCAGCTGATGTAAAGGATCCACCCATACACGAGTATACTACTCCAACAACAGAAAAAGAGGAAACCAAAACAAGATTGGGCTACTGTAACTCACAAAAACAAACTACAAAAAAGAAGAAACAGCCAACACGTCCCCTCTAGACCCAGCTCCAACAAGAGAAAATCTCCCCCTGCAGACACGCACGATTTCCAAATAGTCTCCCCCACCCACCAAAAAAAAACTTAACACTAACAAAAAATAGCCAAATCAACCACTCCCAGTCTCGAAAAAGTGCTTCCCCTCCCCCTCTTCCCAACAGCAGCCGAGTTCAATTTCATGGCAATAAATACAGAGAATGATTTCTTAGCAGATGAACGGCAAGACATACCAACTGCAGAACCTTACAAACGACATTTCACTCTCCTACCAGAGGGAATCCTAATTTATTCCATAAATAAGATAAATTATAATATACTATACACCCGATTCTCCCACGACATAGGCCCTCTCAGAAAGGACTTTTGTGCATCCATGTACGAGGGCCTAACCAAAGAATCCTCGCAAGACACGGAAGAGACTGAGAAGAGATTATAATCTCTTCTCCACCAAAGGTAAGCCTTTTTTATGGATACACTCACTGTAGGATGTTTAAATGTGCGTGGCCTGGGGTCAGACTGGAAGCAAGGTCGCTTCCTTAATGACCTCAGGTCACACAGATTGGATGTGATAGTGGCCACGGAAACCAGATTGAGTGGATATGCAGGTCTTCCCCTCCCCCCTCCTGAACGGTTACGAGAAATTTATTTCTCCATGCCAACCAGGGGGAAGGAGTGGTGTCGCGATTCTACTTAGGAAAAATCTGGCTTTCGTGACTAGAACACACTTTATTGACCCGGAAGGCAGGCTAGTCGTCCTTGATGTGATGCTCAGCGGTGGTAAGACTTTCAGGCTGGTAGGTGTTTATTCAGACTGTCCAGTCCCCACGGGACTAGACAGTCTAACTATTTTAGAAGCCTAAAAAAT
The DNA here is from genome assembly GCF_046866305.1 of Octopus bimaculoides. NCBI lineage: Eukaryota > Metazoa > Mollusca > Cephalopoda > Octopoda > Octopodidae > Octopus > Octopus bimaculoides. The sequence goes on from NC_142928.1 coordinate 133,027,567, forward strand.
TTCCTAAATTTTTAGAAGCCTAAAACATGATGCTGCTAAGAAAGGACCCAGACAAAGGGGATCTAGTAAATAACTTTCGGCACATCACTCTGCTTAACACAGAGTTGAAAATTTTGGCGAAAGTAGTAGCAAAATGATTTGCACGGGTCGTGGGTGGACTCGTCGGGGAGGCGCAAATTTGTGCCATCCCCGGCCGGTCCATAAACGACAATCTCCATCTTATACGTTATACTTTAGAGCGGGTTCATAGGGTACCTGGCAAGGGTGGAGCACTGGTCCATTTAGACCAAGCTAAATAGGGTCGACCATCGGTATCTGGTGACGGTTCTCGCGGCGATTGGGCCCCCACCTTTCACAGTTGGATCATACTTGGATCAACAAAACAGACAACATAAAGAACGACCCCTCATCAGTTGTTGGCTGTTTTTCTACTCTCGTATTTCGAGCATTTAACAACAATATACGCTTTCGATAAAACAGTTGCTCCCGCAAAGCAAATTAAATAAAATTTGGGATTTTGAGGAGGGTCAAAATTGGTAACACAAACAGGACAGTGAAAACAAACAGGAAAGGCTGCTAAGCCTAAACGAGGTTGTGGTGGCGAACGCGTAAATCAAGCTTGGACAGGAGACAGACAAGAACACGTCTTCCTTGTTCCAGCTGCAATGGAGAGAGACAAAGAAGCAGATAGATAGATAGATAGATAGATAGATAGATGTGCGGGTGTTTAGAAACTCACATTAGGAAATACGAGGATAGAGATCGAGAGAGAGTGGGTGGGAGAGAGAGGGGGGGAGAAAGATTGTGGGCGCGGAGGAAACCTATGAAAGATGTCGAAAGGGATGTCCATTATCATCAATAGGGGTTTGGAGCGTCTTGTTTTATTTCTCCAGGCTGTTATTAAATCTTTATACAAAACGATCCCTGTGTACGTGTCTATTGCTATTTTCAAGTTATTAGGCGCTGCGCGAGCTCTGTCGATACACGGTGCATTTTGCTGCTCTCCGTGGATAAAAATCTAATGGATCAAGACCCAGTGATCGAGTTATGGGTTCGCATATCTTCTGAGATGGTGCCGTCTCCAAATGTTTTATTTTCTAAGCTGCACCATTTATCTTTATCTTTTGTCTTTTATTTGTTTCAGTCATTCTCCACCTTGGAGAATTTTAGTCGAACGAATCAACTCCAGTATTGTTTTTGATTTTGTTTTTTTTTTGCTTTTGTTTTTTTGTTTAAGCCTGGAACTTATTCTATCGGTATCTTTTGCCGAACCGGCAAAAGTTACGGGGACATAAATAAATCAACATCAATTGTCAAGCGGAGGTTAGACACATGCGCACGCACTCTCTCTCTCTCTCTCTCATATATATATATATACGACAGGTTTCTTTCAGTTTCCACTTACTCGGGCTTTGGCTGGTTCGAAGTTATAGTAGAAGATACTTGCCCAAGTTGTTACGCGATAGGACTGAACACAAAACAATGTGGGTGGGATATAAACTTCTTACCCCACTGCTACGCAGCCACGCATGCGCCTATTTAGGAATAAAAATCCTTTTTTCAAACAACCAAGTTATATGCAAATCTTAGTACAATGTTATTTTTAAGATCCACAAGTTTGGTTCCAGATCATGAGTTGTTATTATTTAAGTGAGGTTTGTAAGGCGGCGAGCCGGCAGAATCGTTAGCACGCTGGACGAAGTGCTTAGCGGTATTTCGCCCGTCGTTACGTTCTGAGTTCAAATTCCTCCGAGGTCGACTTTGCCTTTCATCCTTTTGGGTCGATAAGGTATTTCGCCTGTCGTTACGTTCTGAGTTCAAATTCCTCCGAGGTCGACTTTGCTTTTGATCCTTTCGGGTCGATAAATTAAGTACCAGTGAAAAACTGAGGTCGATGTAATCGACTAGTCCCCTCCCCCATATTTCAGGCCTTGTGCTTTTAGTAGAAAGGGTTATTTGAGTAAGGTTTTCTAGTCGATGCAACTACATCTGTTACATGCAAAAGGATTTATGAAACAAAAATGTGACTCAAATTATGCAACAGAAGCAGCTCTAGATTAAGATCTTTATTTATATAACATACTTAAGCCGGTCCAGTGTTCGTCCCATCTTTTTTCCGGACGAACACTGCAGCTCTGGCTTTTTTACGATGCGCACAAGTGAAGTATGGCATATCTATAAAATTGGTGATCATCAGCTCCAAGATAGGTAAACTTTCAAATAAGCATTTCAGACTGTCACTGATTCATTATCGCATATCATTTTGCTCATATAAATCATTATCAGATATCATCTTCACAAATCTAGTTTTGCTTTCAATTATTTTGTAAGCTCATCATTAAAGCTTCATACTTATTCTTCACCAGAGCTCCAAATTGAAGGAATTCAATTTACTTGTGATGTGTGTAAGAAAGCTCAAATCCAACAAAAGCTACATGGTTTATCAATAGTTGTGATTTTGGATTTTATAAGAATTTTACCTTTACTGGGCCATCGTATTTCTATATGTGCCGAGATCAGGTTATTTTTCTTTAGTGTCTTCTCGTCAGGGTTTGAAAAGCTGATGTTGCAAAGAAGATTAGTTTTATAACAATGTTACTATGTTCAGGCAAAAATATGAACGAATTCATAGTTTTCTCAAAAGGCAGTACATTTTTTTATACTACCAGCCATTGCTGGTGGCCCATCAATTGTGTGTGATCCGATATAGCTTGTGTAGAAGTTTATCAATCGATGTTGCATGTAGTGTGACAATTGTAAATATCTTCACCTGATTTTTACTCTTTCATGAACAATAACTTCAGTGACTCTTTTGTAGTGAAGGCACTAACTACCATTCTTACCATAACAATTATCGGTGTCTGATAGATTTGTTGACTCGTCAAACACAAGTGAGAATCAGTCACATACCACCAAGTCATTTTCTTTTTAGCTGAATTTGCATATCAGCTGAAATTGCATATATTCTTGCAATAGTCAGATAACTGTAAGTCGTGTAATACTGACATAATCTTGTGAGTTAGAAAATCCGTTAAATAAGCTGTCATTACTGCACAGAAATGCTTCTTCTAACAACTCACCATCGTGGAATTTTTCTTTTCTTTTCTTTTCTTAAGAAATTTTGAAAAACAGCAATGGTCACATTTTTAAGCTTAACCACGTTTCTAGTAAAAACCAACTGCAGGATAGATAGACTTCATTTACGTTGATTTATTTTCGGGCATTTTATTTCTGATTTAAGTGGGTAGTTATTGGTAAAAGATGTGTGTGATTAGACGGGAAATTACGTTCGACGTGGCTTGCCATTTTTTTTCTTTCTTATTTTTCTTTTTTTTTTCTTTGATGGGGGCGATACTGCAACAATAATTTTTCTACAACAGACAAACATTTATCTTTAAAATTGACAAAGCAACAGATTTCTTCTCACTTTACTTTAATATTGCCGCATGTTTTTTTGTTTGTTTTGTTTTCACTTGCGCTACTCAGTTTGGAATTAGAAGTAAAAATATAACGAAAAAAAAATCCAAACCACAAGAAACTAGAAATAGGTACACATTAAGTATTATTGTAGTCTCACAAAAATGAGTGTTTTTGGCAAAGAAAAATGTAAGTTTATGTGAATGGAATTGAAAGATTTTATACTATTACTAGACTACCCGTGACCCGTTGGGTCACTGACGGTTCAAGTTATAAAACATTGAAGCTGATTTCAACATTGCCTTGAAATGAAAGTTAATTTTATGATTCAGTTAACTATTTCAATTCGTTCGTGTCATCATAAGTCTGGTTTACAAGTTCATGTTTAAGGTTTAATTGATTATCTACAGCATCTAAAAGAAATAGAACTTCCAGGATAAACTTGAACTCCAGTAACAGCATTTATTCATGATATATGTGCACACTTCTACAAAAATGCAAAAGGATTTGTTATATAACGTAAGCATAAAATTAATGGAAACAAGTCTCCCATTTCAGGGTTATATTACTTTCAGAGTATTTTCCCATTATGCACGGTTTTGGCTATTTATGAAGGTACCCAAAAAAAACCGCGCATCTCGGGAATCCGTGATCCGATTTACGCGAAACTTGTTTTATTCCGTTTATATTCACATTTCAGGGGTACCTTACTTTCAGAGTATGTTCCCATTATGCGCCGGCATAACTACAGATGTGTATCCCACCACCGACTTTGTTGCCTCATAACTTCTAGAAAAATGGATACTTTTTAACGAAATGTCCAACAAATACTGTTCAGATACTGTGGATTCAGACTATATAGGGATTTATGGGAAAGAATTTTTTCGCGGTGTTAGAGAGAGAAATTTCGGAAAATTAATACAGTCTAACTTCTTACCCTCATAACTTTCAGGAAAAGGGATTTCCTTTAATAAAATTTTATACGAATACCTTTCAAACGGCATAGATTACGATTATAAAGAAATTTGTGGGGGAAATTTTTTCTGAGGAGGTGGGGAGATGAGTTTCGAAAAATGGAGTTTCGGATCAGAAAGACCAAATAAGTTGAAATTACTCCGTTTTGACAACGTTTCCCACCCCCCTTTTTTTAAGAACCATAACCTTCGCAATGATGTGGACTGATTTTGACCAATATTTTTTGCACTTCAAAATCATGGAAGAAGCCTTTTCGGTAAAAGAAATATTTCAAAAATTGTTAATATTTTCAGAGGAAAAAGTGAGTGATTTAAGGGAGATTTGGCTGTTGTTTCTAGCACATCCCAAGAAACCCTTCTCGTTTCTTTCTCACTCTCAAATGTATTGATGTTTTTTCTATATTTTTCTCCCGATAAATACATTTATATGCTATAAAAAAATAGGAATTTGAAAAATTATGACTTTTTTGCAACCCCACTTCCTGCCCCGATTGAGCCCGAGAAGGTCTTGTTGGCATTTATCCACAGTGGTAATGTTTTTTTCTTACACGCACACACGGCTTTGCTTGACTGAGGTGGGGGGTAAAAATTTAAATTACATTTTTTTTTTATAGTCCACCAACGGACCACACGTGTGTTACTTCGGCATCATCATTCCATACAATGTGTTTAATGGGAGGAAAATATTGAGAAAACATCAATATAAGTGAGAGTGAAAACTGAGGGTGGTTTTGGATGTGCTAGAAACAACAGCCAAATCTCCCTTGAATCGTACACCTTTTCCTCTGAAAATATTTACAAATTTTCTTTTATTTTTACAGAAAAGGCTTCTCCCATGGATTTCAAGTTTTTAAAAAATTGGCCAAAATCAGTCCGGAGTGAGATGGTGAGGAATTTCAAAACTTTTCAAGACTTTTTTTTTCATTTCGAAGGCTGTGGTGAAATAAAAAATGAGGAAAATCCCCGTCAAAATGGAGTAGTTCCAACTTATTTGGTCTTCTTGATCCAAAACTACTCCTCTCGCCACCTACTCGGAAAAATTATTTTCCCCGCAAATTTCTATGCTGTTTGAAAGGCATTTGTATTAAATTTCATTAAAAGAAATCCATTTTCCTGAAAGTTATGAGGAAAAGAAGTCGGATCGTGTGAATTTTCCGAAACTCCTCTCCCCACCCCCTCAGAAAAGTTCGTTCCCATAAATCCCTATATACTCTGAATCCACAGTATCTGAGCGGTATTTGTCGAACATTTCGTTAAAAAGTATCCATTTTTCTGGAAGTTATGAAACAACAAAGTCAATGGGATACACATTTGTGGTTATGCCAAAAAAACTATCCGGCTTTTACAATAAAGGCCAATAACTCCAGGTTTTACGACTTAAATTTGTGGAAACAAACCTCTAAAAAACGGGGATCTCAGGAACCCGTGGTCTGTTTTACGTGAAACTTGTTTTATTCCATTTGTACTCACATTTCAGGGGTACTTTCATTTCGGAGTATTTTCCCGTTATGCGCCGGTTTGGCTGTATTAAATGACAGATAAACAAGCAAGCAAGCAAGCAAGCAATAAGAGAATTTAGTTGTTCATTTATCCAGTTAAAAGAATAACTTAATAAATGCAATTTATTTATTTGATACCATTGGTAATGTTGCTATTACTAATGTTTAAGCGATCACATCAAGGCAGACTTCAGGATAATATCACATTGTAAATGAATACAACTTAATACTTGAATTACATAAAACGGCTGGGGGATATAATACGGTCAAAAATTAAAAATATGATCAGGTCAGGTATGGGCGCATGCGATGTTGCAGCGCATCGCTGCATCCACCATTTGTCGGTATTTGCTCGGGTCGTCCCGGGCAAACCTCCGAGCAGTGTCCCAGTCAGTCACCATCTTTATTAGACATTCCTTCATCCACCGTGACCATATGACATGTGGCCGACCAACACAAGCCGTCACTCCAGAGAAGAGAACACGATATGCAGGATTCAACTCGGGAAAATCAAGCAACACGACCAAGCAGTTTGAGCCGACGCTCCTAAATTATGCAAGAAACAAGTAATAGGACGCATTCCAGTTTCTGAGTGTAGTCGTTAGATACGAAATCCGACCAGTGGTAAGCCACAATCTCGCGAAACGTCCTGGAATCAGGCGGCTCTTAAGAGCCCCGGTGAGTGTACAAGTTCCATAGTTATAGAATAAAGCAGGGAGGACCAGCGACCTGAAGGCCCGAACCTATGCCCTCCTGCTCAGATAACGGTACCTTTATCTGGTAAGACCACAACTGCAGGGCACATCCAAGTCTTTCTAAGACATCAGAGTCACAGCTAATGCTTCTAAGGATCACACTACAAAGGTAAGTGAAGCGGTCAACAACTTCGACATTCTCGACCATAACAGAGGCAGATATGGAATCTCTCAGTAAACCTCAAAATGATTGGATGTTTGTCATAATCCAAGAAACTTTTAAGTTTTCGGACCGTTGTTCTCGGATTTTGTTCAACCAAAGCATTTAATTCATCATGCCGAGTAACTGATTTTAGCCTCCCCTTTGGTTCATTTTCAAAGCTATCATCTCCTGAACGAGATCTTTGGAACCATCTCTGAACAGTTCTGATGTCACCAAAACCATTACCAAAGGTCTGTTTGATATTCCGTAGAGCTCCTGCAGCAGAGTGACCCAGTTTGTACTCACACAAGAAAATCACTCAACATAGTTTAGTTGTTATCATTTTCATAAGGCCTATCTATGAGTACGAATTTTGCATGCCAATATTGTTTGGAAAGAAAAAGAGTCAAGATTAAATGCAAGGTTATACATAATTGAGTTTTTAAATGACGGAAATAACAAGTAATAAAAAATGCGACATTTCGTGTGACAACCTAGTATATATATATATATATATATATATATATATATATATATATGTGTGTGTGTGTGTGTGTGTGTGTGTGTGTGTGTGTGTGTGTGTGTGTGTGTGTGTGTGTGTGTGTGTGTGTGTGTGTGTGTGTTCTGATTTTATTTTTCAAATTTCTCACCAACAAAGAAAAGCAAGTTTCTAATTCAAAAATAAAGATACTTCATTGGAATTTAAATAACATCTTATAAATCATTGGTGCGTTAATGGTGTTTTGTTTTGCCGAATATTTATTCATTTTAACGAACATTATGTTACAGACAAATGAAAACACCGTGGCTTCAAGCATAATGTTTTTTTAGTTTTTTGTGTGCCTGAAGATACTATATATGAAGACAAGCTATTTATATCAGTTTATAACAAACAGCGATGGCTATAATATATAGATATACTACGTAATACATAATGACAACATTAACAAGCTATGAGTGTATGCTTTCTATGAGATGCACTTTAACTTATTTTTCTTTGCAGAATTCAAGTCGGTCACTAACAAAGTGACAAGGTTCTTTTGATTAAGTGAAGACTCGATTTAAGTCTTGACGTTTCGGATTACCTAAATTGGCTGATGTATATATGTGTGTGCATGCGTGTGCGCGTTGATAAATTGCACTTGTGGAAGCGCGTATCACAACAGAACATGCGTGTGTATGTTTCATTACTGTTTTTTTTAAGTGTGTGCGTATTGTATATGTATTTCATAAGTATATGTGGTTGTATGCATATGTTCACTCAGGAAACCTCAAATAGAGAATCCCTGAAATAGCTATGGGATATGATCTTCTTGAATACGAACAGCTCTACTCATAACTTTCAAAGCCTGCTGAAATATTCTTTTATTCATCAATCATTATTCACAGCAGCAACATATGCAATATATTCGTCAATTCTGAGACATTCATCACTGGAAACCGTATATAGACAGGCCGACAATGTGCCCTTTATTGACTACAAAATATGAACCCTCCACTGCTATATCCCCGAGGAAGTTGTGATCAGCTCTAGTTCCTTCTTGGTGACGTCAGTATTGCCTTAATGCAGTGGTTCTCAACTAGGGATCAATATGGTCTTTGGAGGTCCATATAAGATTTTGTTGTTAAAATTTAACTGCAATAAGTTGGCTATACTTCTACAATACACAAAATGTTTTAACTATTTGTACAATTCCCAATAATATTTAATTATAATAATATGTGATTTTTTTAAACACCAAATGTCTATGAGGGTCTATTTGAGTAAAATAGGAATCAAAGGGGTCCACAAGTTTAAAATGGTTGAGAAGCATTGGTTTAGTGTCATCGACAAGGTGTTGCTGACATTGATTTTTCTCTCTTTTGCAACTCTTAACATGCAGCCTTTGCATTTTCTCAGCAAGATTAACAAGGAGTTCACTTGTAGGAGAAACAACATTGCTAACAAATTATGACTCTGGATATTCCTGTCGATAAATTAATTCTGTTTGTGACTATGGTAGTAGCTTCAATTTTCATTGATGTGTGTACCATGTTTGTTGTTAGGATTTTAATGGCCTTGACTGTAGCAAATGGAACCTCAGCAAAGTGTTGTGGGTCTAGAATTCATGAGCGAGAGACAGTGTGGAAAACCTTATTGTGGAGTCATATAGTTAGAAAACTTCGAGAAGTTGCTTCTTTCTCATAAGGAAGGTCTTTTGTTTTGATGGGGAGCTATTCAGCATTACATCAGACAACAGACTTTCTTCCTACTTACTCATCAGTCATCATGTTGTCTATTCAGCAATTATCTTGAAGAAACCCACTCGAGCAAACTGTGTAGAGTTTATATACAACATATAAGCATGCTGTGGGCTTATATTTTTATCCAAACATGTCTCCTGACTCTTAAGTAGGAATGTTGTCTGTGCAACTCTCAACCAGTTTGGCACATCGAGTTCAGAGACCATTTGTGTGGGGTTTTTTTTCTTTCTGTGACATATTAACGACAGCTTCCCTGTAGAACGTGATCTTACGCCAATAAACCAACTACCAGATCTCTTTCAGGTAATTTTAATTTTCCATTGATATTTCGAAACAACTGTAAGGAGAGTTTCACTGGTTATCGTATAGGTTTTAGGGGAGATATTTACATAATACTCACTCATTAGCTCATTTAACCTTATAACATCCCTGTTGTACAATTTATTTACATTCTAAATTCCCTCTGCAAGAATAATTCAACATCGTTCTGAGGAGGGGCATTTATAACCTTGATAGTATGACTTTTGATATTTCGATGTACACCTTGTAGGTTTTATGCAAACTTGTGATTGACAGTCCTGCGATCTTGCAATTTCTAACGATGACAAAGCTTTCGACATACAACATACTTTGTCTTAAGAGCGTTTAGTTAGCTTCCGTTACTATCTTTGTCGGCATGTCTCGTGGATTTTAGAAAGCAAATCAAAACGTCGCAGCTTGTGGTTCGTGAATTCATTATTCATTTTACATCTGATGATAGTATTCAATTGGCCAATATTCTTTTCTGTGTGTATCGATGATTTTTAGAGAAGAAACAGTATATATTTTCGTTGCGTGTTCTTATTTCGATCGATCCCTGTGACTCCTATCTGTTGGTGGATGGTAACTACAACATATAACAATACGATATTCAATGTCCAAAAAAGGAGCTTCAGTTTATGCAAGGTGTTCGTTCTTTAGCAACTTGATCGATCACGATTAACATTAAGTGAATATGTTTTCTATCGATTACTGCCATAATCATTCTTTCATGTTGTAATTTGTCGATGTAAGAGTTCTGCTTAAATCTTGCTGTGAGTTGTGTCTTTGGGTTATTTGTATTTTTCATTCACTTTTATTTCTTTATAAACATGCTTCCGCGTTTCTGTGTAGTAGTGGTAGTTTCATTTCAGTCTTCTTAAGGATTTTGTTTAGGTCGATGTATGTATGTATGTATTGATGGATGTATGTATTGATGGATGGATGGGTCGATGGAGGGATACTTGTATGTAAAATGGATGTATGTATACATGTATGTGTGTATGTATGCATGTATACACGCTTGTATGTATTATGGCATTATGCATGGTATGTATGTGTATATGTATATATGAGAGTATGTATGGATAAATGAATGCATGAATATATGCATGTACGCATGTTTGAATGTATGCATGCATATATATATAAGTATGCATATATGCATGCATGAATGTGCGTGTATGTATGTATGTATGTATGTTTGTATGCATGCATATAGATATGTATGCACGCTTGCGTGCAAGCGTGTTCCTCCCGTTTGATTTTTTAAATTTCCTACCAATAGACAACGAGCAGATTGCTAAACCTAAGATCAAAGATCTTTCGTTATAATTTATATATTAACTATTTAAATTATTAGTACATCAATAATGTTTTATTTCATACGTTGCATATTTATGGATTTTAGTCAACACTGCATTAATATAACATTCAAGTCTCGGTTTCTGGTAGTGAGGCCCTTGTTCGGGAGTTTCAAAGCTTTGAGAAAAGTGGAACTACCTCTTAGCCTCTATTGTTCCTAGGTTTTCTTTGACCCAGAGTAGTAGCACCTCGGCGGCAAAGCTAAGGCTGGTGGAGCTCTTCAATTCTGCAAGGCAATTCATCTTGGAAAAGTCCACTCCGATGTAAAACCTACCGCAGCCAACTTAGCTTGCTGAGCCACGGTGGTCAGAACTCTAAGTCTAAAGAGTGGTATCGGATTGTGCGGACTGACCCTCACTTTAAAACTACTAAGTCCAAGTAGGAAGACCACCAGAACTTGGTGAAGGGTCGGTTTACGCGGATGCTTTAGGGCATGCTGCTATTCTTCGTGAACTTCAAACACGAAGAAATTGCTAGCATCTCACAGACAGACGCAAAACCTCTTCATATACTTCTTTTTTTCCTGTACATGAACATATAGGCGTAGCTGGGAGGTAAGAAGCTTGCTTCTCAACCACATGGTTCCCGGTTCAGTCTCACTGCATGGCACCTTGAGCAAGTGTCTTCTACTATAGTCTCGGTCCAACTAAAACCTTGTGAGTGGATTTGGTAGACGGAAATTGAAAGAAGCCCATCCTGTATATGTATGTATGTATGTATGTATGTATGTGTGTGTGTGTGGTTTTGTGTGTATTTGTGTCTATGTTTCTCCCCCATAACTGCTTGACAACAACTGTTGGTGTGTTTACATTTCCATAACTTAAATGTTCACCAAAGAATCCGATAGAATAAGTACCACGTTTAACAAAAACAAAAAAAAAATTGGGATCGATTCATTCTACTAAAAACAAATTCTTCAAGGCGGTGCCTCAGCATGGACATAGTCTAATGATTGAAGCAAATAAAAGATAAAAGATAATGTATATAAAAAAAGATCTGTATACATATGTTTATTACATACAGCCTTGACTAATATCTGTAGATATTGACCAGGGTACAAGATTTTAACATCAATGTATGTATATCATTATTCAGTTTTATTTCAAGATTTTTTGCCAATAGAGAAAGGGCCGGTTTCTAACCTAGATCCAAAGCTCCTTCATTGGAATTTCAACAACATCAACTGGGTATTTTTGTATGTATGTATGTCTCTTCTATTTTTTTAATTATTATAAATCTTCCACTGAGGAGGGAGCTGGTTTCCAACATAGATACAAGGCTCCTTCTTTGAGATGTAGTTAACACAGACAAATTCATATTTGGAACTTGAGAAAAGGCTTGTATATTTTTACTGTTCCACTCACAGAATGGACTTGTAATGAACGAATCAGCCGGTCAGTTTCTCTTTCTGAAAATCCCAGTTGATCCAGATTCTACTTTAAGCATTTACTAACAAAACCTAGTGCTCCATTATTATTGGAATGAATATGAATTCATAGCCTGGATATTGAAGCTGGAGGTTTCGAATTAGTTGTCTATAGATAATCTCTTTTTCTTTGATTTTCAAAGAAATATTTATACCTGCAGGGCAGCTGACCTCTATGATAGTACACATCTTTGCCCCTCTGTCCCAAACAACAATATCCGGTCTGTTACGTTTACATTTGACAGAAGTTTTGATGGAAATATTCCACCAGTATTCTTTGAGTTGGAGTTTATGAATGTATTCCATAACAGAAGGATTTTATAAGTTTATTTCAGGTCAGTCTTTTTGCGGTTGACATTATGCAATCTGTGCGGCGGATTTGGACTCACGAGGCGCACGAGAATATGCAATCAAGGTGCTGTACAGAATGAGCACCCAATTGCAACAAATGAATAATGAATTCCGCATCTGCAAAAAAGAAATGATGCAAATCACCTCCTGATTTTAAAAGTCATCGTAGATCCCATGGTAACTGAAAAATAATAATAATAATAATAATAATAATAATGATGATGGTGATGGTGATGGTGATGGTGGTGATGATGATGATAAAGACAATTTATCAGCGATGTCTTAAAATTTTCGAGTTCCTAGCTCAAGGCTCGTAAATTCGTGTCTTACTCTTGGGCGAAAAAAAAAAAAAATTAACACCATTTTCTTCAAATAGTTATTAACAGAAATAGCAGGGCAGTAAGTTGGGGCAGATGGTAAAGGTTTAACTTGATGCTTTCATGTATTAAAAGTTAGTTCTTCATTATTCTAAACAAAAATTCTGCGAAAGTGGATTTCGTTTTTTTTTTGTTTTTTTTAACTGTTTCTACGAAAGAGCAATAAAATAACTATCATGGATGTTTGCTATCGGGTAACAACTATGCAATATTTTATATTATGCAACGTTCATTGTTATTTGAAATCTTCTACATTATTTATCATCTAACACAATCTTTTGAAATTTGCTGTTACAATGTGTGTGGAAGTGTATGTAAAAAAAAAAAAGAAGACAAATCCGGATTGAAGGATCGGAAATAAATTTCAAACACGCTAGCCTTTAATGGTTGTTACTTTTTAACTTTACCTTATCTTCATATTTGTGACAAGCAGAAGAAGAACAACAACAACATCAAAAATAACAGCAACAAAGAAGGGATGAAGGAAGACTCCGACAACGAAAATACGAGGACGAAGGACGAAGACAGAGGAGGAGGCGGAGAAAAAGGAGAAGAGAAAATCCATGATGATGATGGAGGTGGAGGGGAGGGAGAGAAGAAGAAGAAGAAGTTTCCCGTTTTCACTCTTCATGGTCTAGTTATGGTTGGAAGAAATCATGGATGTGCCTTCTTTTACGCCATCCTCATGGCGACTCCAATCACCCAACATTTAGTGTTGCCACAGTGTTGATATAAAAAAGAAATTATGACTTCTCATCCTGCCCTTCTCCGTCATTATACTGTAATCTTCCCAGAACTCGGTCGTAGGCACAGTAGTCTGTTCTTTAACCAGTTCTACGGTTCAGTTTCGATTCCCTGCAGCAATCAGGGTTTCTTTCTGTTTTGTTTTGTGATCCCTGTCTAATAAAACATCTTTGTATAAGGATGAATTTTACAGCTTCTCTCGTGAAGCTTCATCTTATATATATTATATACTTAGCATTGCCAAAGATTTGATCTTTGAATTCCTAGCAAGAATATGTATTCTTTTACCTACTCGCCTTCATTTAACTACAATGTATCCCTTCTTGAGTGGAGGCGCAATGGCCCAGTGGTTAGGGCAGCGGACTCGCGGTCATAGGATCGCGGTTTCGATTCCCAGACTGGGCGTTGTGAGTGTTTATTGAGCGAAAACACCTAAAAGCTCCACGAGGCTCCGGCAGGGGATGGTGGCGAACCCTGCTGTATACTCTTTCACCACAACTTTCTCTCTACTCTTACTTCCTGTTTCTGTTGTGCCTGTAATTCAAAGGGTCAGCCTTGTCACACTGTGTCACGCTGAATATCCCCGAGAACTACGTTAAGGGTACACGTGTCTGTGGAGTGCTCAGCCACTTGCACGTTAATTTCACGAGCAGGCTGTTCCGTTGATTGGATTAACTGGAACCCTCGATGTTGTAAGCGACGGAGTGCCAACAACATCCCTTCTTGAATTGAGCAGGCTGCAAACTACTGGTTCTTAATATGGGATATTAATTTCAAATTCTGACACAAGGCCAGCAATTTGAGTGAAGGGGGTAAATTGATTACATCGACCCTAGTACTCAACTGGTACTTAGTTTATCGACCTCGGAAGGACGAAAGGCAAAATCGACCTCAGTGAAATTTGAACTCAGAAAGTAAAGACGGACGAAATGCTGCTAAGTATTTTCCCGGCGTGCTAACGATTCTGCCAGCTCGCCGCCTTATTAATATGAAATATTGAGAATGGTTAAAACAGAAAGGGGTGGAACTACCTTATCATGTCCTAAGAGTTATTTTGTATTCCACGACCACCTCTACAGAGACCGCGACCATGTGGTTTTGGGTTCAGTTCCGTGTGTGGTACCTTGGACGAATATCTTCTACTTTACCCCTGAATCGATAAAAGTCTTGTGTGAGTGAATTTGTTGGGCGAAAGAAAAATAATCCCGTCGTGTGTGTGTGTGTGTGTGTGTGTGTGTGTGTGTAAGTGTGTGCGTGGGTGTGTGTGCATGTGTGTGTGTGCGTATCTATATGTGTGTGTTTTGTATTTGTATTGTATTTGTCCCCCGCTACCGCATGACATCCGGGCTTGGTTTGTTTACGTCGTCCCTGTAACTTAGAGTTCGGTAAATGCAATCGATGAAATAAGTGCCACATTTAAAACATAAGTACTAGGGTTGATTTGTTCGGCTAAACCCGTCAAAGCGGCGTCCCAGCTTCGACGGGTCCTTACTACTATTTATCACAATCACTCCAGAGTGGACATGAATGTGAATGAATTATTTCCAGAATCGAAAAAGTAAATATATTTATTATTCAATTAGCCTGTACTCTTCCTTCTCTACGCTTTGACTAACTGACACACATGTCGAACTATATTTGCACCAACGACTTGAAGAACTCTCGCCAGTCGTACACATCTTTCAAGAACCAAGAACAACAAGTTCGGGGAAGAGGTTAAGTTGATTATATCGAACCCAATGCTCAACTGGTACTTCTTTTATTGATCCCGAAAGGAAAAGTTGACTCCGATAGCATTGGAACTCAGAGAGTAAAAAGGGTCGAAACGTCACTTGGCATTTTGCCCAGCGTGCTAACGCTTCTGCCACCTCGCCGCCTTTCTCCAGAGTTTTCTTTTATTCTTTTACTTGTTTCAGGCATTTGACTGCGGCCATGCTGTAGCACCGCCTTTAGTCAAAGAAACTGACCCCAGGACTTATTCTTTGCAAGCCTAACACTTATTCTATCGGTCTCTTTTGCCGAACAGCTATATTACGGGGACGTAAACACACCAGCATCGGTTGTCAAACACAGACACACACAATAATATATATATACATGTGTATATATATATATATATA